>NC_056737.1:1446062185-1446079550 GCF_019279795.1 Protopterus annectens
TTAATTTATCAAGTTCATGTCTGAAGACAGAGTCTTCTGAACATAATCTCGAAATCCTTAAAGCTTGTCCCACCACAATGTTATCAAATGTTTTCTGTGGATGCATGCTTGCTCTGTGTAAATAACTGGGCCTATAGCAAGACTTCCTGTATACCATGGTAAATAATTCATCTTTGCGACGATACACAGTCACATCAAGATAATCTATTGACTCGACTGAAAACTCCATAGTAAATCTCAAAAAGCCATCCATGCTATTTATCATTAATAAAAAATCATGTAATAGGGTACTTGTACCTCTACAAAGAAGAAAGAGGTCATCCACAAAGTGCCTGTAAAAGACAATATGCGGATGGTTGAATATGACCTCTTTCTCCCAAGCTACCATGACAAGGTTCGCATAAAAATTGCCGCAACTAGTCCCCATAGCTATGCCACAAAGTTGTTTAAAACACTTATCCTGGAAAATGAAAACATTATTTTCCAATACTATTTCAAGAAGGAGGCATAACAAATCTGCTTCTGAAGTGCTAAACCAATCCACTAACAATTTCTTGACAAGCTGTATGCCCTCTCTATTAGGGATGCATGTAAAAAGTGACACAACATCCATGGTAACAAGGAGTGTGTCATTTAAATTATCAAATGTATTCACTGCATTACATAAATCAGATAGAAACTGACTAGTATCTTTCAATACATATGTATACCTACAAAGGACTTCCTTTAGTCAAGTGTCTAAATAAATAGAAATCGGTTCACTAAACCAGCCTGAGCCGGCCACAATGGGTCTAAATGGAGGAGGTCTGTCATTTTTGTGTATTTTCGGGAGCCCATTTATACGTGGAATCAAAGGAGATTCAACAAAAAAGTATTTATAGAGCTCTGGTGTTAATAGACTAAGAGTTTTACATTCTTCTAGAGTATTTTGAATACTAAGTATCATACTGTCAACTTTGTCAAAATATAAAGATTCATAGGCATCACTTTCTAGCAAATGTAACATGGACTCTACATAAAAAGTTCGATCCATAATGACAATAAGACCTCCCTTGTCAGCAGGTCGGATAATAATACTGTCATTATTCTTAAGATCTAATAATGCTCTACATTCAGATACTGATAGATTCTCATCCAAATATGTATTTGGATTGCTAAAATTAGTGTACATATCATTCTCTACAGCTCTCAAAAATACTTCTAGATTAGATTGTAAATGTGGATTATACAAGCTTTTTTTCTTAAAAGTGTCAAACCTTCCATTATTTGTCTCAGCAAACATCATTTTCAAACTGATGTTTCTCACAAATAGCCTCACAACTAATAAGGCATCACTTATGTCCATGGTGTTCGATGGAACAAAACTCAGACCCTTGTTTAGGACAGACAGTTCATCATTATTTAAAACATATCGTGATATGTTCCAAACTAATGTCCCTGTGACCAGGCCTTTCTGTGCTGGTAACTCTGGTTCTCTTTCGCCGATTCTTTCCGCTTGGCACCTCTGGAGAAGTACCTCCACACATAACCTAAGACATGGTAAAGGTAAACCCTATTATTCTTTGGCACAAAATAGAAAAACAAGTACAGTGCACAAGATTAAGTTACCTCTAGTGCTGCCCTATGGTAGCAACATAGTAACAGTTAAACAGGCAATAACTGACAACTGGCAAATGCTCCTAGTGGATGACAAGACGAAAGAAATAGTGGGGAATTGTCCAACTTTTACCCACAAAAATTTAAAGACATTGAAACAGCACTTGTGCTTTCCAGACTTAACTCCTAGCAGAGAAAGTAGAATGGTCCCATTTAAAGCAATGTACCATTAAATGCGGCTCTTGTCCGCAGTGTCCATATATTGATGAATCTGCTTATTTTAGAGATTCAAACACAGGTAGACTATGGGAGATCAGGTGTAATTCTACCTGTTTGACACGAAATGTAGTGTATGTGGCATGATGTCAGATCTGTTTTAAGTTCTACGTTGGTAAGACCAACAGGTCTCTCAGGGAACGCATTCTAGATCACTTATATTGCTTATCCAGAAATGAAACGAGTAGTGCTTTATCTAAGCACATTTTATGTGAAGGAAGTCAACATTATTTTACCTTTCAGGTTGTGCATGTTCAGCACATTAACATCAGGGGAGGGGCCATTTCAAATCTGACAGAGGAAGCGGAGACACGTTGGATTCTTCGTTTAGCTGCCCATAGAGGCAGGGGACTGAATGATTCGGTTCCCCTGAAGCCGATTTTAAATGCTTGATCACTTTAAATTAGTTTTATGTCTTATGTACTATTTTATTTCATTATTTTAAGTTAAATTATTTTATTTTATAGCATACATCTACATGAGTATAGAGTGATCTAGGATAGATTGTACAATGTTCATTATTTTATTCCTCTTTCTGCTATGTATATCACTTTAAGTGCAAGGCAGGATGTGTGTAATTAAATTGTGATGTCAGTTCCTGTTTTTGGCAGGATGTGTGTATATAAATTGTGATGTCAGTTCCTGTTCTTGTAATGTCTGAAGAAGCGGCCTTGTCCGTGAAAGCGCTAACATATTAAACCTGTGTTCTTTGATATTTGGAGCTGTTTGAATCATTTGCAATTTTTGGAATTGGAGTTTTACATCTTGAATACGTGGTCCTGTTAGTGAAGTATTGAATTGACATTTATGCTCTTTTTGTATCAACGTTTTATTACTGGTTGCTATCTTCCTTCCTCTGCTGGGTGAACTTTTTGGATTTTATTTCGTGAAGTTGGTTTGGGAGAGTTATACTTGAACTTGTTTTTTGCGCATGGAGGAAGCAACAGAAATTCGTGGGTCAGCACCTGGACATATACGAGAAGGTGATAACGTGAATCGACTATGTACGATGCTGAATGAAGTGAACAACCCCCTACTTGCTATGGACAGTGATGCAATATTGAAAGGTAAAACTTTGACTTTAACAACAGAGAATTAAATTCTAGTTAAACAGCTTAAGCGGGACATTGAGAATAACATTTTTAAGTTTAAGAGGCTTCAATGTCAACGCTTTCATTTAGAAGCTAGTATTGCTTCTAAAGTTATTCTAAGGGGTTTGCGCATATTGAATATGCCAACATATGGAAATGCATATCCGGATCTGCTTGCCAGATGGCAGCAGATCAATCTCAAAGCAAGTACAGCATATTTACAACTTCTGGTAGACTATTTTCAGCCCCTAGAGGCTGATTTGAGAAAGACTATTGTGGAGGAGCAATGTGACTTAGCTGACTTATATGGAAATGACCTATCTGAAATATTTATACATGAGTTAATGGACAGGGTTGCGAGATATGAGAGTAATTTACTTTCTGTTAAGAGAAAGAAACTGATGAGAGACAAGGAGGACTTCTCTAAGAACAACATTTTTGTTTGGCCAAGAACCACCATACAAAGTGAGCAAGCCCGTTCCAATAGGGCCAGCACTTTGCTTGAACCAAAGAGAGCTACATCTGGGTCCAGTAATTTTATTGAATCCTTGAATGAGAGGATTACTAACAACCCCGATGAACTGGAGGCAGGTTCGTCTACTGCACAGGTAGCATGGGGCTAATACCTCTAACCTTGTCACTTCGGTATATTTCACACTGGCTGAAACTACTGTGGGACATACTACCAATTTCACTGGTGAAGATGTTTTTAATCGCACTAGTAAAGTAGTTAGAAAAAAAATACAGCTGGATAAGCTACAACCCAACAGGTTGGATGGGGAAGATTTTCCTGCCATCCCTTTTCCTATCCGAACGGGGAGAAAACGGTCGATGGAACAGGACTTCTCCAGAGGTGCCAAGCGGAAAGAATCGGCGAAAGAGAACCAGAGTTACCAGCACAGAAAGGCCTGGTCACAAGGACATTAGTTTGGAATATATCACGATATGTTTTAAATAATGATGAACTGTCTGTCCTAAACAAGGGTCTGAGTTTTGTTCCATCGAACACCATGGACATAAGTGATGCCTTATTAGCTGTGAGGCTATTTGTGAGAAACATCAGTTTGAAAATGATGTTTCCTGAGACAAATAATGGAAGGTTTGACACTTTTAAGAAAAAAAGCTTGTATAATCCACATTTACAATCTAATCTAGAAGTATTTTTGAGAGCTGTAGAGAATGATCTGTACACTAATTTTAGCAATCCAAATACATAATTGGATGAGAATCTATCAGTATCTGAACGTAGAGCATTATTAGATCTTAAGAATAATGACAGTATTATTATCCGACCTGCTGACAAGGGAGGTCTTATTGTCGTTATGGATAGAACTTTTTATATAGAGTCCATGTTACATTTGTTAGAAAGTGATGCCTATGAATCTTTATCTTTTGACAAAGTTGACAATATGATACTTAGTATTCAAAATACTCTAGAAGAATGTAAAACTCTTAGTCTATTAACATCAGAGCTCTATAAATACTTTTTTGTTGAATCTCCTTTGATTCCATGTATAAATGGGCTTCCGAAAATACACAAAAATGACAGACTTCCTCCATTTAGACCCATTGTGGCCGGCTCAGGCTGGTTTACTGAACCGATTTCTATTTATTTAGACATTCGACTAAAGGAAGTCCTTTGTAGGTATACATATGTATTGAAAGATACTAGTCAGTTTCTATCTGATTGATGTAATGCAGTGAATACATTTGATAATTTAAATGACACACTCCTTGTTACCATGGATGTTGTGTCACTTTTTACATGCATCCCTAATAGAGAGGGCATGCAGCTTGTCAAGAAATTGTTAGTTGATTGTTTTAGCACTTCAGAAGCAGATTTGTTATGCCTCCTTGAAATAGTATTGGAAAACAAAGTTTTCATTTTCTAGGATAAGTGTTTTAAACAACTTTGTGGCATAGTTATGGGGACTAGTTGCGCCAATTCTTATGCAAACCTTGTCATGGTAGCTTGGGAGAAAGAGGTCATATTCAACCATCTGCATATTGTCTTTTACAGGCGCTTTGTGGATGACCTCTTTCTTCTTTGGAGAGGTACAAGTACCCTATTACATGATTTTTTATTAATGATAAACAGCATGGATGGCTTTTTGAGATTTACTATGGAGTTTTCAGTCGAGTCAATAGATTATCTTGATGTGACTGTGTATCGTCACAAAGACAAATTATTTACCATGGTATACAGGAAGTCTTGCTATATGCCCAGTTATTTACACAGAGCAAGCATGCATCCACAGAAAACATTTGATAACATTGTGGTGGGACAAGCTTTAAGGATTTCGAGATTATGTTCAGAAGACTCTGTCTTCAGACATGAACTTGATAAATTAAGCCAACGTTTTTTAACTAGAGGGTATTATAATCAAGAAGTTTCTACAATTTGTGCCTCCACACATAACCTAAGACATGGTAATGGTAAACCCTATTATTCTTTGGCACAAAATAGAAAAACAAGTACAGTGCACAAGATTAAGTTACCTCTAGTACTGCCCTATGGTAGCAAAATAGTAACAGTTAAACAGGCAATAACTGACAACTAGCACATGCTCCTAGTGGATGACAAGACGAAAGAAATAGTGGGGAATTGTCCAACTTTTACCCACAAAAATTTAAAGACATTGAAACAGCACTTGTGCTTTCCAGACTTAACTCCTAGCAGAGAAAGTAGAATGGTCCCATTGAAGCAATGTACCATTAAATGCGGCTCTTGTCCGCAGTGTCCTTATATTGATGAATCTGCTTATTTTAGAGATTCAAACACAGGTAGACTATGGGAGATCAGGTGTAATTCTACCTGTTTGACACAAAATGTAGTGTATGTGGCATGTTGTCAGATCTGTTTTAAGTTCTACGTTGGTAAGACCAACAGGTCTCTCAGGGAATGCATTCGAGATCACTTATATTGCTTATCCAGAAATGAAACGAGTAGTGCTTTATCTAAGCGCATTTTATGTGAAGGAAGTCAACATTATTTTACCTTTCAGGTTGTGCATGTTCAACACATTAACATCAGGGGAGGGGACATTTCAAATCTGACAGAGGAAGCGGAGACAGGTTGGATTCTTCGTTTAGCTGCCCATAGAGGCAGGGGACTGAATGAATCGGTACCCCTGAAGCCGATTTTAAAAGCTAGATCGCTTTAAATTAGTTTTATGTCTTATGTACTATTTTATTTCATTATTTTAAGTTAAATTATTTTATTTTATAGCATACATCTACATGAGTATAGAGTGATCTAGGATAGATTGTACAATGTTCATTATTTTATTCCTCTTTCTGCTATGTATATCACTTTAAGTGCAAGGCAGGATGTGTGTAATTAAATTGTGATGTCAGTTCCTATTTTTGGCAGGATGTGTGTATATAAATTGTGATGTCAGTTCCTGTTCTTGTAATGTCTGAAGAAGCGGCCCTGTCCGTGAAAGCGCTAACATATTAAACCTGTGTTCTTTGATATTTGGAGCTGTTTGAATCATTTTTGGAATTGGAGTTTTACATCTTGAATACGTGGTCCTGTTGGTGAAGTATTGAATTGACATTTATGCTTTTTGTATCAATGTTTCATTACTGGTTGCTATCTTCCTCCCTCTGCTGGGTGAACTTTTTGGATATATATATATATATATATATATATATATATATATATATATATATATATATATGTATGTGTGTGTGTGTGTGCGTGTGTGTGTGTGTGTGTGTGTGTGTGTGTGTGTGTGTGTGTGTGTGTGTGTGTGTGTGTGTGTGTGTGTGTGTGCGTGCGTAGATATACATAGATATACAGCTATGATAGGAAACAGCACACAAGAATGACATATGTTCACAGGCTATGCCAATGGAAGTGAGAAGCCCAAGCAAGAAACATGAAACACACAGCATGACCTTCTACCCCCCCCCCCCAGCCTGACATGGGAAACATACACACAAACAATGTAAAGAGTCCACTGCTCCCCAGACCACAGGCAGGATACAACCGGGGGAGTACACAGTGCACCTGTGAATTCTAATCTTGGAACACGGACTGGAGCGTCCCTTGTGGGACACCCCAAAAATTGCCAAGACCAATAGAAGGTGATAGAACGACCATTCTGGCTGGGGTGTATACATACTCGGAATACAAGGGTGGGAAACCCTGATGACCCATGGGCCGAGACAATTGTATGAAATGGGTCCCGTGAAGTGGAGAGTGGGCAGCGTGTAATGGTGTGTCCAAAACAGACCAGGACCCAGAGTAAGGATGGGAGCTGTTGAGGAGGTGTGGGTGGGGGAACTATATGTAACTTCTTATGGGTCTAGGTGTGCAGGTGTTGGCTGATGTGGGCCTATATGGACAGCCCTAGGGATGTAAGCGAATGTGTTTGCTGGGCAGAGGCGTCACCCAACGAACAGCCACACCCAATATGAGTTCCACTGCAGCAAAGTGTAATCTATATTGCAAGGAACGGAATAACCAGATGTAGACATATATATGCAGAGGTATTTGTGTGTATATCTACTCATAGCGACATAGAGATAAGCCTCTCCCTCACCGTAGTACAAACATAGACTCATATGTTGTGATATCTATCTATCTATCTATGTATGTATATATATATATATATATATATATATATATATATATATATATATATATATATATATATATATATATCTATGACATCTGTGGTGGTGCAGCGGTAGCGTTGTTGTCTCACAGCAAGAGGTTCTCCCATTCAGTTCTCGGCTGGAGTGCGGGGAGTGCCTTCTGTGTGGAGTCTGCATGTCCTCCCCGCGGTTGGGTGGGCTTTCGAAAGACATGCATAAATAGGCGTGCCTTCGTTGAAGGTTGAACATCGAGCTGGCACCTCGGCTTTCTTGAAAATCTACTGCCAATCATTAGCAGACCGGAGTTCTGCTGTGGCGACCCCTAAATGGGAAAAGTCGAAAGACAAGCAACAAATATATATATATATATATATATATATATATAGAGAGAGAGAGAGAGAGAGAGAGCAAAATATAAATATACATGCATGCATACATATACAGATATATCTGTATATAGTAATGTAAATATATATATATATATATATATATATATATATATATATATATATATATATGTGACTGTAAATATACACATGTATATAGATAGGATATGATACAGCAGTTACGAGTAACATATGTTCACAGGCCGTGCATATGGGGGTGAGGGATTAAATAAACAAGTACAGTGCACAAGATTAAGTTACCTCTAGTGCTGCCCTATGGTAGCAACATAGTAACAGTTAAACAGGCAATAACTGACAACTAGCACATGCTCCTAGTGGATGACAAGACGAAAGAAATAGTGCCTGCTAGGCTGATGAGACATACAAACACACAATAAAGGTAAACACACCACTGCTTCCAAGGCCACTGTTAGGATACTACCAGTGGAAGAGACCTGCCAGGTTAATCTTGAAACAAAGACATCGATGTCCCTTGTGGGACACCAAAAATTAATGATCGGAGGCAGTCCTGGTAATGACTTATCAAACCAGCTTGTAGATGTACACGGACCAGTAGGTTTTGCAAGCGTGATAACCCATGGGTCGACACAAAGTACGACATGTGTCCCGACACAGGGATAGTGGGCAGTGTGTAGTGGTGTGTTTATACCCCACCTGCACCCACAGTAAGGATGAGTGCTGTAGAGGAGTGGCAGGTGGGGGAACTATGGGTATGCAATTATGAGCCTAGACGTGCAGGTGTTGGCTGGCGCAGTTGTATTAGGACCACCCTGGGAATGTAAGTAATATTCCAAAATGGGCATAGCTGACGCCCATACCTATCATCCTCTAAGAGCACATCCACTGGACAGGACATAAACCATTGGAGGAACAAATAGGGACCGTAGCTCTGAACTGTCCCCGATTTCCAGGGACATCCCGGATTTCAACTTGGTTTCTAACTCTGCCCCACGTAATCCCTCCTAAAACTAGTGACATTTGGAGGAAAGGTGGTGAATTACACATACTAAATAACAACAACAATTAAGAGTTATAAACATCATTTACCTCAGACAACGTGCATGAATTCATATGCTCTGAGTCTACCAATGCGTCAGGTTAATAGCACCAATAATTTAAATGTGTCCCTGATGTTGTTATGCAGTGTCCCTAATTCAGTTTGTATATTTTCCCAATCGTATGAGAGGTCTGATAGGGACAGAAAGCACATATTCCACTGACAACTATAGAGAGATGATAGAATATTAGGTGTGCAGTAGCATGACTCAGCTGAAGGATGTGGGTTCCAAAACCCAATTACTTGTTTGTATTGAAGAGTGTCAGTTCCCATGTGTTAGCCAGATGGGTGCAGATTGTAAGAGGAACACCCCAATAATATGAATCAAACACTGGACAGGTCGTGGATTCCATACAGTCAAACGGCATGCTGTCGCCTAATGGGCAGCCATTCCTGATACTGCAGGCATGTAATCCGAAGTAATAGGCATCACAAAATAATATCGTAGTCCTCACTCCCACGTAGTGGTGTGAGTGTCAGATGCAAACACCAAATGCAGTGCATTTGCAAGTGCGGGAGCAAGCGGGTGTAAGCCTGTTTGGCCGGCAGTATGCAAGTATTACACTGATAAAGCAATGTAGAGGCTAACTGAGTGTAAGAAACTGTAACCAGAGGTTAGCATTGCTTAGCACAGTGAAAATCTATGCACACCCGCTCACAACTGCTTTAATGTGCCTTAATCACACCGTATCCAATGGCCTTGTTCTGCCCAGCAACAAAATAAATGGCCTCTGAAAGGCTCGAAACCAGGACCCTGCACACACAGCTATTGTGATTTACCACTAAGCCATGGCAGATATACAGACATCTGACCTTATCACAAATATATCATCCAGCGCAGTCATTCAACAGTATAGGAAATGTATTCCATCATGTAGATGTATGTGTGAGTGTTTATGTCCCGCATATAGATATACATATATATATATATATATATATATATATATATATATATATATATATATATATATATATGTGTGTGTGTGTGTGTGTGTGTGTGTGTGTGTGTCAGGAACATCCCATGTGACAACAAAGCATTACAAAGGAATGAAAAGGGAAACACCAGCAACGCCTGTATTCTGTAGTGGTGTTGTCCTATGTAATATCAAGACTTCCTCAGACAGACATGTGTCAGTCATACACGCAAACATTTGTACATTAGCCATATACATCACTCTGTGCATGTTATTTACATTAACACAACAGTTCCTGTCCAATCATTATGTGAGAACAGTACTCTTGCAAGGTGCTGTGTATGACATCATCATCATCATGATAAAGGTAAATGGGGTAACCATAGAGGGACCGGTAGTGTTGTGTGTACAATGGGGTCATCCACATCACGTGTACCTGGAACATTTAGGAGTCATGTGCATACTAGGATTGTGCGCCTGAGCTGAGAAACAGGGGTGAGGACAACTGGAGTATGTTGGGATGCATATTAAAAGAGTTACATGTGTCCAGTGGACACGTGTGTGAAATGGACAGCTATGTATGGGGAAAATGTTGTTCTAGGAACTGATTGGCCTTTTGTTTCAGTAGGTTGAGAGTGGGATGTGGGGGAAGGAGAGTAGGTATGCTTGTGGAGGATAGGCAGGGTAGGATGACAGACAAGACAGCATACAGGGTCGGTATGTGACACATGTGGGGGGATACACCTCGGACGGGGAGGGGTATTCGCCATTCACAAGCCCATGATCCCCCAGATGGAAACAGTGGGACAGAGGTCCCCAGCCATGGGCAGCCACCACTGCACCAAAACAGCTGCAAACATGGCAGTGCTGGGGGCTGTCTAGGAGGGGCAACCTCACCCTGTAAATGTGACACTCTGCCCCTTAAGCTGGCGTATCTAGCCTCAAAACCCCTTATTGAGCCCCCTACACACCACGTCTGGGACTGTACGACAGCGGACAAGTTCCTGTCTGGACCTGCTCCCAGGGGGGGACAAGCCCCATCCTCAGTGGTGGTACCACCAGAAGGTGGTGCAGAGCCAACAGAGGTGGAGGTCCAAGGATGGGCCTCAGATGTGCTGGTGCCCAGTGCCATGGCCAGCTGAAGTGGGACAGGAGGTTCTGCCGGGACATCCAAACCCATACAGCATATGGTGTTGCAGTTTAAACACAGATATGGCTTAGTAATAGTCAACAGCATTTAGGATTACTTACAACCGCATGCGTAGATATGACCATCAACCCAACACAACAGATGGTATACATTTGCAGAGGGAGCACAACACATGCATCTATACTGCATGACATCTGTACAACGTGTAGAAGACTTGTGGCTGCAGCTATGAACAGTGGCCCATTACTGGCATGTCACTGAGAACCCCAGACAGTGTCTGTCATACCACTGTTTCATGTGACATATGTCCAGTCAGGGATGCAATGGCAGTAACTCATCACTATCACCATGTACTGGCTGTAATCCTCACACTATGCTCTTGCTGTTCACAGATGTGTGTTCAGTGAGTAACACAGGAAACAAATGGTTCCACACACTGTCCAGTCCACAGATGGCCCTAAAGATAGTGGTCCCTCACAAACAGAGCACTGTCTTGTCAGTTTTAAAACATGCAGATTAGCCATTACCACACACAACTTGTTAAACAGGCACTTGTCTCAATGAAGCATAGCTACACGTACATGCTGTAGTCATGTCTGACACATCACCCTCCTGTCTTAAGGCTATTTTCCACTGTGTATGTTGTTTGAGGAACATCCAGATATCATCTGTAATGCCGTTTACCAAACACCTGATCCAAGTACCACTCACAGCAACTGTCATAGGCAAACACCAACATGATGTTCCTAGATATTGTACTGTGTTTTTCGTGCAAATGACTATGGGAACATCATCACAGCTGTTCCACATGCAATCAGCTAGAGGAGGACTGCAATAGGGGCAGAGGCCATCACCTGAAGATGACCATCACTTACAATACACAAGCTGCTGCTGAACAGGTGTACACCTCCACATACACCAGAGAGTGTGTGGGAAGGAGAGACAGAGGCAAAGTACAACAGAGAAGGGCTTGGAGACTAAAACCTAAGCATCATCTGTCACACACCTACCAGTACAGGGGTGCAAACCACTGACTGACTAGTCATTACTAATACAAGTGCATGCAGTTATTCCATGTGCCACAAAGCTGACATGTTGGTGTGCTGTAAGAACATATATGTGTGTTGGTGTGCGACATCTACAACAGAGCTATAGTAGACATACATTAGGTGTAGCACACGTAGCTGTCCACATGAACGGATATCATTGTCAACACAACCACACTCTCTAATGGACTCACATTGACACTCTTTGCCATGCCCACAAATACACTCGCAAACCACTTAGTTTGCCACACTGCAGTAATGCACAGGTACTCCATGTACCACAGGGGATATCCGGAGGTTCTATGGGCTAGGGCATTTGAACGTGTTTGACATCTGTCGGTATGCCAATCAGAGTTATACTGGGAGTGACTGTGGTTGGGAGCATCATACCCCACACTCTGACACAAGGTGCCAGTGCTGACATGCATGTGTGTTTTGCTACATGGGTGTGTAGTGGTTGGCTCTGCAAGATGGCTGTACTAGGCTGGGTTAGGGGTAATCCTTGGCATCACACCACCTGACAATGGTGTGCAGTGTGATACAGGGGTGTAGTGTCTGCAATGTCCCACACAGATGGGTATTGTATGAACTGTCCTGACATCCTGGTTATCATTGTGTATGACCATAGCTTTGCAATGCATGCCATGCCAGTGTTTGATAGTTCTTGACATGGACATTGCCTGGGATGTGCATGTCCCACAATAATGTACAGTGACATGTACAGGTGTACCTGGTTTGGCTGGCACATGTTGTGTACACAGACTGTTATCCTCCTATATGCCAGTACTGGCCTGGTGTGGCAGAACCTGCTTATAGTCAGCAGGTTGACCCTGCACCTGCATTGATAGCATGATATAGGTATTCTCTGGTGTCAGTGGCATTGGTCCATGCAGGGCACATGTGTAAGGCATTGTATGGCCACTGTGGATCACATTTGATGGCACCACATATGTTGTAGGCATCCAGTGGAGAACATAGTGAAGGCACATTGTCCGCAATTATGTGCCTATTGTACTGCTGTACAGGGTGTCATGCCATCTGCAGCCCACTGCAATCACACCATGCATGGTACTAGCAACATAGTGGGATATTCTAGGCAAGTGTGTTTGTGTATGACACATGGGTTCAGGACGTATTCCGGGTAATAGTAGGGTTGCATACATTGTTCACCAGGCCTTTTGCCAGATGTAGGGGTATGGCTTGCCAACACAGTCCCTTGGCTGACTGACATCTGTATTCCTCTTGAAGTGGACATTGTGACATATAAGATGGACACCATATAGAAAAACTAAAAAATCCGCTCCCCAACATGTCCAGTGGTCAGACACTCACAGCCACCTCCACACACTCTGACAGTCAAACACACACACACACACACACACACACACACACACACACACACACACACACACACACACACACACACACAATGTCCTGGAATAGAACCCCTACCTAACTAGTGTATCACACTACAGCATTAAGCAGTTACAGCATGCGCTACAGAGATTACTGGGTTACAGCAGTCCCAGAGGTGTATGTCTAGGTGGGTGACATTAGCAGGATTGACAAAGGTGGTCATGTGAATTGTAAAGAGTGTGCATACTTTAAAAAGCATAGTTCCTGTCTCAGGCAGACAGAGACACACGCAAACACAGTTGGGCTCTTTTGGAATAGAACCCCTACTTGACTAGTTTATCACACTACAGCAATATGCAGTTACAGCATGCGCTACAGAGAATACTGGGTTACAGCAGTCCTAGAGGTGTATTCCTAGGTGAGTGACATCAGCAGGATTGCCAAAGGTGTTCATGTGAATGTAAAGAGTGTGCATACTCTACAAAGCATTGTTTTTGTCACAGGCAGTCAGAAACACACACGCACACACACACACACACACACACATACACACACACACACACACACACACACACACACACACACACACACACACACACACACACACACACAAACACATACACTCAGTTGGTCTCTCTTCGAATAGAATCCCTACCTAACTAGTTTATCATGCTACAGCAATATGCAGTTACAGCACGGGCTACGGAGAATACTGTGTTACAGTAGTCCTAGAGGTGTATTCCTAGATGGGTGACATCAGCAGGATTGCCAAAGAAGGTCATTTGAATTGTAAAGAGTGTGCATACTCTAAAAAGCATTGTTCTTGTCTCAGACAGACAAAGACACACAAACACACACACACAGTTGGTTTCTCTTGAAATGGAACCCCTACCTAACTAGTTTATCACACTACAGCAATATGCAATTACAGCACATGCTACGGAGAATACTGGGTTACAGCAGTCCTAGAGGTGTATTTATAGGTGGGTGACATCAGCAGGACTGCCAAAGGTGGTTATGTGGGTTGTAAAGAGTGTGCATACTCTAAAGGCATTGTTTCTTTCACAGGCAGGCAGGCAGACACACACACACACACACACACACACACACACACACACACACACACACACACACACACACTTGGCCTGTCTGGGATTAGAACACCTACCAAACTAGTTTAACACACTACAGCATTACGCAGTTATAGCATGCCTCATGGGGATTACTGGGTTACAGCAGTCCCAGAGGTGTATTCGTAGGTGGGTGACATCAGCAGGATTGCCAAAGAGGGGCATTCCAAGTGTACCGCGGGTTGTATATGTCTGTTACCTGCATGTACCCACTGCTTACTGTCATGAAAACACATTTACACCTGCTTAAAAGTGTCTTATGCAGTCCTAATTGACAGTATCAACAAGGCTTGCAGGTCTTGAACCCTGGACCATGCACACTGAGGTCACTGGATGTATCACTAAACCATTTGGGTTGTACACATGTTGCATGGAGTTTATAATGCACATCTTACTACAGGTATTCCACAGTACTGAAAACAAATGGGACAGTCCCTTTGTGTACATATGTACAGTACCCTTGAATGTACTGTACTCTGTGAAACAACAAAGACAAGTCTACATCTGCACAACTGTCATAACTACATGTATATATGCAACTACGGGATGTGTACACACACATGTATATATGCATATAGATAGACACAGCCATAGCTATATAGATATATATATATATATATATATATATATATATATATATATATATATATATATACATATATATAAATATATATATGTATCTATCTATATATATATATATATATATATATATATATATATATATATATATATATATATATATATATATTTATATATGACACAGAAGGGTTCCAAAGGAACTGATGTGTGCACAAAACAGAGGCATCTTTTGTGTTATAACATTTAAATCATAAGCAGTTCACCAGAGAAGGGATGGTTGTAGTGTATGTGGAGTTTGGGGTCGGGAATGATGGCTAATGTAATCTACCCCTGGGATTGTGGAGTTAGGGTGGGGGAATGATGGGTATGGATCTACACCCCAGCGACCACTTCTGTGTCACTGCTCGACAGTGGCATAGGAAAATAACATACCCAACTGTAGTCGTGCTTGACTGTGTATTCTTTACCATTCCTAACTATGTAATACTTTGTAGACACTGGTCACCACAGATGGCTACCATGGTGTGCTAAAAGACATTACACACGTGTATGCCTGGCTACTGGGTAGTCACACACACAAACATACACACACACTTGCCAGTATTGTGCATGCACGTCTTGCCTATGTAAAGGTAACTAGTACAGTGGTATGCAGTTGGGGTATGTGCCACAGAACACATACAATTACACTTATTGATTCCACATCTGAGCATGGTGACATCACAGGACCAATTACTTGCAGTGGGGAGGGGGGAAGAGGGCGGTATAGCGGTTGACAAGGATGAAGGCCAGTGCAAAAGGAGGTATCTTTTTGGAATGCAGCAAAACCCACTCCCATGACAGGATGCAGACACAAATACACACACAACCACACTCAGGCATTTGCTGAGACACACACATACACACACAAACACACTCAGTCATTTGCTGACACACACACTCAGGCATTTGCTGTCACACACACAAACACACGCACACAGTTGCCAATAGTGGGATCAGAAATCTTGCCTATCTAAGGACCACTATTACAGTACTACGTAGTTACGATATGCGCCACAGAGATTACACATTCCAAGGCAGTCAGACTGCCTTTCTACAATTGAGGACAACAACAGGGAGACTGACATTCATGAAGTACATAGCTGTAGACCTGTGTGTTTAAAGTAGGTGTCCATTACAACCTGTATGCACAAACAAGATACACCATCCGCAGGTAGGCCTGAGAGTTATAGTTGTAGCACAACAGCAACTTGAACTGGAGTATGGCCATCTGCGGAATCGACAACTACTATCACTATACAGGGTTACAGTGGGCATGTTCATACACTTAGTAGCACAGGGCCGTTTGGGATGCACTATGACTACAACTACACAAGGTTATACTGGGCATGCTCATACACTTAGTAACAAAGGGCTTGTTGGATGCACTGACTCAAATTACACAAGGTGGCAGTGGGTACGCTCATACACTTAGTAGCACAGGGCTGTTTTGGATGCAGTCCGATTCTAACCACTGAAGGCCATAGTGTGCATGCTCAAACATTTACATGTACAGAACACATTGTAATGGACTCCTATTGTAAACACGCAGGTTTACAGTTATGTACAACTTACCTGTCAGTATATATGCACATCATACTGGTTTACTACCCGATACCTGTATGTGGCCTGTAAATGATATATATTTGTCTGTGCTGTGTGATACACATGCATACATGTACATGAAGTACTGACATATATATGCTATGTATACACATTCATGCATGTGGGGATGTGACAGACGATAGGTTACCTGAGTCACACAGGCGGATGCTACCTACAACATGTGTCACACACCTTGCTGCCCTGAAAGGCATATATTGATAGCAGGTTGTGGACAGTGGCATTATACGTGGAGCAGTGGCATGTGCAAGCATAATGTGTGAGCCACCTTGTGTAATGGTGCTGAGGTGCAGTAGTCAAGATGACCTCTCCCGGCTGTGTTAGTAGTTGTCATTATTAGCAGGACTGCTACCCTAAGTATATCTCACATTGGTCATATACACAAGTTCTGCCACTGTCCGTCACCTTACATGGGGCATTTGCTACCAAGCACATTAATGCCATGTGCAGTGATGTCATGGTGCAGGTGGCAACTGCTAGACCAAAACAATGACCC
>NC_056737.1:1446080050-1446130050 GCF_019279795.1 Protopterus annectens
CTCCCTACTACAAACATTACTACTGCTCAACAATACATCACTACAAGATAGTTATTTCCACTATATGCATTGATTACACTGTAATTCTTACAGTACAGATACTGCATACACAGACATACTGCATGTTATACATACCATCTTAGTAATCAAAGGTGTTATTAACTGGTGTAATACTCATTTTCGGTTCGTCTTTCAGTGTTTTGTACTGTCCTACAGGTAGATACAGATGGTCTGAATGTGTGACAAGGCCACCTTTTATAGTTACAGATCAGTAACATGTGCTATCCCGAGGACCAATTGGTTTTCCTAAGTAGCTAATTACATGCATATCAGCTGCACTGCTACTGCCTTAGCCAATACCATGGCTACAAATGGAGTATAATCGAGTACTCCACTTGGGTGTTGTCCATTTGCCTTACTTGTGAGGAAGACAGCCTGGAAGTTTTGTTTGGAATCTTTTGCAACAGCTGTATGGAGACGAACAGTAATATATATTGTGTGCAATACCTAGAGGAGGTGGTTTAAATGTGAGTACTGCTGTCATATTTCTGAACATTGCTACTTGTGTAGGGTTTGTCTGTACCTAATACTTTTGAATATGTTTCAGTCTGGCCAGGTTGTTTGACCAGCTCAAGGCTGCATAGCTATGCATATAATGTTAGGGAGTTTACAGTGTGCCTACCAGACATATTTAGTTTGGTGTTACTGTGTAACATACTGTGCTAATAATCAGTACTCAGTAAAACCTCCTGGTGTACGAACCTTTCAACCCTCTGAAACGGGATAAGTTCATACAAACCCTGTTACATCAGCAGCTGTTCAATTGTATAACGGCAACTATATCACATTGGGCCATGATAGTGTGTCTTTGTCCAGGTATGTTAAGGTCTCAGCAGATGTTGTACAGTAGTTGCTTAATTGGTTATGGTATGACAGTATGTATTGATGTAATTATTTCAGTTGTGGGGTAGATGTTGGTGGGTGTACATAGCCATACGCCTCAACCTCTTAGAGCAAAAAATCTGAACAAAGCCTAAAATGATGGGAGGACAAATAGGGACAGATTTTAAACATTGCTCCTACAAACTTAGAAAGTTGATAAAACAATAGGTTTTGTATTAGCACACATTTTCTGAAGAATGTGGAGTCTTAAACACAAATGTTTGTCATTATTTAATGACTTCAATACTTGGCTATTTGCCAAAAAGTACAGATTTTAGGAGGAACACACCAAAAATATGAGGCAAAAATCTGGACATTCTGCGAAAATCTGTACAGTTGAGAGGTATGTACATAGCACATGCAGGTGTGTAGGAACCCCTTTCATACAATGTCTATATGTGCGTGGGTCTTCTTTCCCTATGTGAAGACCTATCTCTTAGTGGACTAATACTATGGTAATTGCAGTCTGATTCATTAAGGCACTATTAAATGCTTCCTGTATAGCATGCAGGTACTGTTAGTCCTTGAATCTTTTTGGCAATACATCAGAATGTAATAAAGATTTGCAAAATGAAAGCTGCCTGTGTAATTCTGTCATGGATATTTGCAGTCATTGCAGTTGTGTTGATGACTGTGTCCATAGAACATATTTGTAATAGTGTATTGGCATATATTCTTCATATGTTATGTTCATATTGTTTGGGGGGAGGGGTGGAATGTGTGTTTTATGGTCCATGTTATACTCAGATATGACCACTTCAGATGCTGTCTACAGACACTTATGTATGTGTATGTATATATATATATATATTTATTTATAAATATATATATATATATATATATATATATATATATATATGTGTGTGTGTGTGTGTGTGTGTGTGTGTGTATATGTATATAGATATATACATTATTGCATATGTTTATCTGTACCTCCGTAGATGTGTAGATGTTTTTAACCTATCTATATATCTACATATATATGTAGACCTGTATACATTGACATGTCTCTATCTCTCTCTCTCTCTCTCTCTATATATATATATATATATATATAAATATATACACATATATATATATATATATATATATATATATATATATATATATATATAAGCATACACCTTTAAATGGGTACATGGCGGATTGTCCTATTTCAACACATTCCTCCCTTTTGTGTTTTAACCTGTCTGCATACACAACAGGGATAGGTGCATCCCAGGTAGCATAGTGTTAGGTTACTTTGAGGATGGAGTACATGGTTGCAGGTTTCTACTCCTGGAAGGTGTTATTATTTTACCTCTCGTTATAGGCACTAGTAGGGAAAGTGTGAATAACGCACATTTACGCGGTTGTGAGGAGGTTTGCGTGACATTAAGCAAAGGTCAAACGTGTAAAGCACTTCTCCATTTACCGTGTTTCAGTGCCACTTACCATCGCGCAAACACATGGAAACCCGCTTACAACTGCTTAAGAGTGCTTTAATCCACCTGCATCCAAAAGCCCTTATTCTGGCCCTCAAAATAACGTAACAGCCCTTGCAGGTCTTGAACCAGGAACATGAACACCACAGTCACTGATTTACCACTGAGGCATCTGAGATATGTGCAAATGTTATGGTGTTTAGAATATACATTATACCACAGACATTTCTCACCAAACAAATGCAACAGTCAGTTGGTGTACATATGTATGATACATGTTAATGTTCATATGTTTGTGAAAGTAGGTGTTGCAATGTGACATGACAGGGTGTACTATGAATGATTAAGGTTCTTGCTTTGTGTCTTTTTTATATTGTCCCCATATATATATATATATTTCATATTAGTTTGTAACAGTAATACATCTGTAGACTGGAATGTTTTGGTTCACAAACTACAGTACATTACAATGTACTGCACATATGTACACAAAGTCACTGTCCCATTTGTGATCATTACAGTGAAATGCATATGGTATAAGGTGTAGTCTCAAGACCATGAAACATGTGTACACCTTGGATGGCTTAGTGGTACGTCCCATGACTATAGTGTGCATGGTCCAGGGTTCGAGACATGCGATGCTTTAGGAATATTTTTTACTGCAGAATAAGTCTCATTTAAGCAGTTGTAAGCATGTTTAACAGTGTTTGTTTGACATTATAGCAGTAGTTAAACACAGTTAAACAAACTTTGTAACTTATAACCTGTGCGCGCAAACACGGCCACATCTGCTAACTACTCCGGATATATACATATCAGTGACGTAACACCTCACTATGCGCTGACATAATATTACATTCTCTTTTAACTGTACTCACCTGCACACATGGGTTTATATGGGTGATTTGAATGTTTATTATACAGACGATTACTACCGAAAAATGCAAACTATGGTTAATGTATACTTTTGCACATGATAAACATCCCTGCCATTATCGGGACGGTAACTTCCAGTGCACAGATACGATGCAGATGCTGTAACGATTCCACTGTTGACATTAACGTTGCTTCCGACTATTTCTTATTTAGATGATTTCTACATGTAAGCTTGGCTAAGCAAAGGGCGGGAGCCCCCAAACTTACTGAGCTTCACGTACTCTTGAAATAACAAAATATAACAAATGTACTGTGAGATAATACATTGCATTCCTAACTACATTAGGCATAGCCCCTCACCGGCATACTTCAAGGGAAACCTTGTTTGAATGGGTAACAGACTATACACCCCTGGGATCATGTGACCTAGAACCATACAGCCAGGGGGTGGTGGAGCCTGGCCAGCTTGATAGCCTGAAGATCTGTTGGGGGAATTAAATGGTGTTGAACTGCCACATTAACATGCCCTCCTTATATCACTTAGTGCCCATATCACCCTTCACAACCCCAGTCTTCAACAGCTTCCAGCAACTCTGCCTGGAATTGCTTCATTGGTTATGCTTGACAGAGGCTCAGTTACTTCATCAATGGTGCAGGGAAGGCCAACACACTGTTGCTATGCTTCTAATTACCCTTGGGCAGATAGGTAGTAGGCTATCTATGAACCTCTGATGTGCAGGCCATCACAGCCATAATATGTGAATAAACAGACCTTCAGATCACACTATACAGTGAGAACTCACCATGTAGTCAGGAAACAGTTGAGTACAGCAAGAACATACGGAACACTGATACTTGGTCACTCCAAAAGCCTATCTTGGAAGCTAGAAGACTTGAATAAGTTTAAGGCTTTCTATTGCTTATCAGTAGGTTAACTACAGGTGAAATGAAAAACAAGTAGAGATGGGGAACATGCATGCAATGATACCATACAGGCCTATGTGTCAGCCTTACGCTTTGGAATACTGGCCAAGGCTATTGGTCCCCCATGTTGCCTTATTTAGGAGAGTCTCAAAGGTGAATACCAGCTCCATAAACAGCACAATAGCAGATTCAATGAGAATTATGCTACTCAACACCAGGGAGTGTGATCACAACATGCATGCACTCACAGCACTCCTCAGGATGGACAACATCAACATCTGTGCATTAACTGAAATCTGTCGTAAGGCTCCTAAGAGCAAACCAGCACTACCAGACTACAAACCATACCACACATTTCAGACACAGAACATGGACTGACAGACATGGAGGGGCTGTATCCATATTCATCAGGGGTACCTACACCTCCAGGTTAGTGGGGCAGCATGATACCTCTGTGATCATCCATGTGCAGCTAACATCAGCCACAACTGCAATGTGGAATGTGACCTGCTACGGATCACCCTCCATGACCCAGGACCTCCACTCCACCTAACTGGAGACAGTGGAGAACATGACAGTCCTAACGCACACCCTGGCATTGGTTGATGTCAACTACCATACCATTAACTGAGAAACGTACTCTGGTAGTCACTTACAGGACCAGCGCTTCCTGGAATGTATCACATCATATGCCCTGTATCAGATGGTAACCTCCCTAACGTGGGGTGGAAACTACTAGATGTGGTCATCACCAACATACTGGGAAACGTACTCCGGTACTCACTTACAGGACCAAAGCTTCCTGGAATGTATCACATCATATGCCCTGTATCAGATGGTAACCTCCCTAACATGGGGTGGAAACTACTAGATGTGGTCATCACCAACATGGGCACTAGGTGCACCACAGTAGAGGTTAACCGGTCACTGGTTAGATCTGACCATGAACTATTCACTGTTTCCACACCCTAGCATCTCCCCCAACCACGGATACCACAGTATATACCTTTCCTACAGCTAAATTTACACTACTAATGACAGGGGTGTGGGGCTTCACAGTCCCCATGCTAAGAGGAAACACTGCTCTAGATACATACAGATTTACAAATGCAGTCTATAAGCACCTACACGGATGTATGGATCGTGCCATTTGTGGTAAACCAAGACTCACTCCTCCTAGACAAGGACACCGGTCTGGTGGACTTCTGCAATAAACAGGCTATACTACAGAAGTAGTACAGTGTTCCAGACACACAGCAAATCCCACAAAGGGCAGACATCTGTGACCACTATTAGTATGATACGTAGGTCCCTCATGACATCATCCAAGGCTAACATCAGCAGGAGAATACGCAAGGATTTGAAAGATAACCACAAAGCCTTCTTTGGCTATGTCAAGGATCTACGTGGTGACACACAGATTTGCACTGTGCCTGTGAAATATAGCACAAAATATGCTGACCCTACTGATATCACCAACAGCCTTGCAGATAAATTCGGTGCATACTTCACCCCCTAAAGAGCCCACAACACTACCCGAAAGGTACAGTATTCCAACCATCAGAGACACACAGGTGGAAATGGCCCTCTCTAACAGAAGAACACAGCATCAATGGAGGCAGATGTTGACCCAGACTGCATCTTGCAAACTGTACAAGACAACCTGCCCCCCACCTAATTAAGCATTCCTACCTCAGCCTCTCCACAGGCTACTTGCCCATACAATGGCATGTGGCAATGGTTATTCCACTCCATCAAGGTGAAATCACAACTGACCATGGTAACTACCACCCCATAAGCCTGACTAGCCTGGTCTGCAATGGTATGGTTTGCATTCTCATGGCACTCATTAACAATGACATCGGTAACCTTTGAGCACGTGACCCAATCCAGGTCAGCTTGGATGAGTGCAGTTTATGCCTACTGAACCTGTTTGATGTCTTACATACAGTCACCAAGACATTAGATGACGGGGGTGGTGGTTCACACATACTACCTGGACCTCACCAAGGTTTTGATACCATGCCCCACTCAGGTATTATTGATAAACACACCAGCCTGTACATTCACCCATCCATCACAGGCTGGGTTGCCAACAGGCTTACACACAAAACCCACATGGTATGACTAGCGGTCTCCAGGTCCAACTCTTGAACAGCCACGACTGGTGTCCCATAGATCTCAGTCCTGGGAGCCCTACTTTTTGGTATATACTCCTCAGATGTACAGGCAAACACAGGTGGACTACGGCAGACCATGTTTGGCAATGACTGCAAACTGGGAGCCATGATTGATAGTCCAGCTGACACGGACATTCCTCAAGGGGCCTCACAGAGAACGTCACAGGGTGCCAACAACACAGCCTCCAGCCAAGTGCCACTAACTGCGTGGTCATTCCATTGTGGAATGGCACCGACATATTAACACATGAGCGGCAGACACTTTAATACAGATGAGGTAATGGGGTATCTCGGGACTAAGGTAGATAGTGATCTCCCCTTTGACAATCATATCTTCACAGTAGTTAGGACATCCTTCTATGTAGGCCATCTGATTACTACGGGATTCCCATCTAGACATACAGGGGTTATAGTGCCCCTTTACTCATCACTCATCATTCCCATCATAGGGTATAATAACCCATGTGGGATGTACCTCAGAGGACATGTCCAACAGCTGGGGGGTCCACAAATGTACCTCACCAAGGGGAATACTGGCCTCCAACATATGGCCTATGTAGCCGGTTTGAATAAACTCCTGCTTTACTCAGTGGCATCTTCTTTACCCAGAGATGATCTCCGCTGGCCAACACAGTCATGTCAAACTCAGGCTTTGTGGATATGCTCCACCTATGGGAATCCATGTCACAGTGAGCCTCACACTGTAGTGAGCTGACCTTGCCACAACAATAACCAGAGGATGCTGGAGGGACAGCTTCCAGTCACAGACACCCCCCATACTTAAGAACAACATTCCTAACTTCATTATACAGAGCCCCTCACTAACACTCTGCAAGAGAAACCTTGAAGGGTGGATGGGAAACAGTAAATGCACCCCAGGGATCCCACCATTGGCTCTGCTCCACAGAGGGACAATTAATGAATCAATGGGGTGGCAAAAGCTGACACATTTTGGCTGGCCTTATGAATGGCCTCTGGCAGTTGGCCAAGTACCTACCTATGAATCTATACATACAGTATCTGCATATGGGGGTGGGAGGATGACATAATGGTTAAGGTGCTTACCTTAAAGTCATAAGGTGTAGGGTTTGATTCTCACATGGGGCAACCTACTAGGCTTCAAATGGCCCAAAAGGGTAGTTAGCCTAGTACTGAATTGAACTATGAACTATATGCTGATAGCCTAACTTACTGTTCAGGTGTTGACTTACCTTGTGCCAATGGCTGTTGTGTGTGCAATAGTTGAGGGCTGCCTATGTAGGATGCATACAGTAGACTGCCTATACATGACAATTTACAGGTAGTCTTGTGTGTGTGCCATCCATTTTTACTGTGTGTGCAGGTGGAGAAAGGTTTCAGTCCCTAGGTGCCTATACTGTCAGTGTGTGTGCTGTACATTCCCTCTTTGCCAAGGCATGGGCATACTAGGCACATCTCTGTCTGCCTACTGGGCTGGCTCAGTATCTTTGTGGTCTGAGTACCTCTGTGCCTGTGGGGCCCTTGGCAATGGCGGTGGGCTGTGAGGGCCTTCACCATTCTTTCCCCACTGTAGCTGTTTCCACAGGACCATATTGTGTAGCATGGCACATACTATGAAGATATAGGCACATGTGCATAGAGAGTACTGCAAGACTCCACCAGATATGTCCAAGCAACGGAACCATGATTTCAGCATCCCAAACACACGTCTATGATGATTCTGGTTTGTGCGTGTGCCTCATTATGGCATTCCTGCATGGATGTGTGTGCATTTCTGATGGGAGTCATCATCCACGGTTCCAGTGCATAGCCAGCATCCCCCACCAGGTGGCCATTTGGGATGTCCCCCCTGGCAAAATAACCGATACAGCTGTGAGGCATGCCAGATGTGGGATTCATGATAGCTTCCAGGGCTGCCAGCACACACATCCATGATAATGCCCTGGGCATTTCACATGACCTGGCAGTTGATGGAGCGGTATAATTTGTGGTTTATGTAATGCCTACCTTGCTCATCGGGTGGTGACTTGATGTGTATGTGTGTGCAGTCTATGCAACCAGTACCTCTGGGTATTCTGCCACACGGTGGAAGAGGTACATATTGCTGCCAAACTCCTCCTGCGTTCGGGGGATGTATATGTGCTCATTGGCATGTGGTAACATGGCATCCAGGAAATGGCGTAGTACCCTGGATGCTGATGCCTGTGAGATACCCATAATATCCCCAGTTGGTCTTTGAAAGGTACCTGTAGCTAGTATTCTCAGGCTTACACATACCTTCATATCTACTGGGATCGGTTCCCCTCTGTTTGTTCTGGCTCTGAGGCATGGCCGACACAGCTCCACAAGTTGCTGTAGGGTGTCCCTGTCCACCCTGTAATACACTACTGTCTCCAGATCATGTAGCCCCTGGTAGGTTACCCTTGGTCTGAACACTCTCACAGGTCCATAGGTTCATAGGTTGGTACTAGGCTATCAGCCCTAGGGCCTATACAAGCCTAGCCATAACAATTCCCTGGCTATTTCTTCCCACACTATTTAGTTCCCTGGACCCCTGTCTAACAGGGCAACTGACATGATCCCCGGGGTGAATTTCCTTTCTCCCATCCAATCATCAAGATTCCTTTTGAAGAGGGCCAGAGAGGCACTCTGCTTGACATGTATGGGCAATCTATTCCAGAGTCTGGGGAGTCTCGGGGTCAAGGTTTAGATCCCTGGAGCGTGTGGCTCTGAGTGATTGGGATTTCTTTAAGTGTAGCATGTCCAACAGCTCTGGGTTTGACATGGCTTTGTATGTTAAGCAGAGATCGCCTCTGAGTAGATGATATGCGACAGAGTATAGCTGGAGATATGCGACAGAGTATAGCTCCTCCTCCTCTGGTGCCTGCGGTGTTCGTGTGCATCATCCTCCACAGCACCTTCAGTCTCCAACACATGCTGGTGAATCAAAGCTATGGCAGCCCCTAACATGTACATAATAAAAGTTCCCCGTCTGTATACACCACTGGTGCAGAGTGTATGGGAATACACAAATGTGTGTGAGGTGCTTTCCCACTTTATAGTATTGAGATATGGATGCTGCTGAGGTAAGTGGGTGTGTAGGAGTTATTCCAGCTGCTGCGTGTCTTAATTATGGGTTTTGCAATGAGTACTGCATGTTCATAGGTTCATAGGTTCATACTAGGCTATCTGCCCTAGGGCATTTATAAGCCCAGCCAGAGTGTGTTTGGCTTTCGCCACCCATTTTAAATTAATTTTGCTATGCCCTTTTTTGAGGTTAGTATACTGTGCCTCTGTCTAACAGTGACACAGAAGTGATACCCGGGGTAAACCTACTATCTCCCATCCACTCATCAAGATTCCTCTTGAAGAGAGTCAATGAGGGACTCTGCCTAACCTGGACTGGGATTTTATTTCAGAGTGAAGGGAGCCTCTGGATTATGAATCTGTCCCTCCAGCATGTCCTATTTATTTTAGTGCTGAGTTTCAAGTCTCTCGAGTGCGTAGCTCAATGGGATTTGGATTTTCTGAGGTGCAGCATGTCCATTAATTCCGGGTTGGACATGGCTTTATACGTCAGGCACAGATCGCCTCTGAGCAGGCTGTATGCCACTGAGTAGAGCTGGAGTTTCTTTAACCGGGCAGTATATGGCATCTGTTTGAGCCCTTTGATCCTCTTGGTGAGGTACTTTTGGGGTCTTTCCAGTTGCTGCAGGTGTCTGGTAAAGTACATCCCAAACGGGGCATTGTACTCAATTATGGGTTTAAGGTTCATAGATTAGGTTCATAGATTAGTATTAGGCTAACTACCCTTGTGGGCCATTTCAAGCCTAGCCAATTACCCCATGTGAGAATCAAGCCCTGTACCTTGTATTTGTAAGGTAAACAACTTAACCATTATGCCATCCTTCCACCCAAATGTGTGTGAGGTGCTTTCACACTGTAGGTGCCTAGGTGTTAATTAGTCATTTGGAGGATGCTTTGGAGGGCCTGATGAGGGATGAGTAAAGAGGCACGATGACCTCCCCTGATCTAGATGTGAACCCCTTCATGATTAGGTGGGCTATATAAAATGTTTTTCTAACCACTTTGACCACGTGGTTGTCAAATGAGAGATTGCTATCAACTTGAGTCCCCAGGTCCCTAATTACTTCTTCTGTACTTAATGGATTACCACCTATGTGGTAATTTGTGGGCACTTTCTTTTTGCCAAAGGGGATGACTATACACTTTTTGGCATTTAGCTTGAGGCCACGGCTCTGGCAGCAGTTGTCTGTTTCTATGAGGCCCTTTTGGAGGATGCTTGTGTCGGCTAGAGTGTTGATTATGGTGCCCAGTTTGCAGTCATCTGCAAACTTGGTCAGCCACAGTCCTTCCGTGTTGGCCTGTACCTCTGAGAAATATATACCGAACAAGAGAGGTCCCAGGACTGAGCCTTGTGGGACGCCACTTGTAACTGGTTTGGAGTCTGACATGGCTCCAGCAATTCTAACCATGTGGGTTCTGTCCTTGAACCAGTTTTCCAACCCATCTAGTGACATAGGGGTTTATATTTAAGCTGGTGAGCTTATCTATAATGCCCGAGTAGGGTATTGTATCGAAGGCTTTTGCGAGGTCCAGGTAGGCTGTGTGGACCACCTTCCCCTCCTCAATGGCCTTGGTGACTGTTTCAAAGAAATCAACCAGGTTTAAGAGGCATGATCTACCCTTAACAAAGCCAAACTGGGTAGGATCCAGTGTCTGTAGGTCCCCAATATCTTTATTTATGAGGTTCATGATGATCCTTTCCATAGCTTTGCAGACCAAGCTAGTCAGGCTTATGGGGTGATAGTTTCTAGGATCCATTGAGGCACCACCTTTGTGGAGAGGGACCACTGTTGCTGTACGCCACTCTTTAGATACATATCCTGTAGTAAGGCTGAGATTGAACAGTAGTTTTATGTTTGGGTTTAGCTCTTCTTAGAGTTCATGAGGACGCAGCCCGGGACACCGTCTGGTCCCATTGATGCTGTATTTTTTGCTTTGGAGAGGGCGGCTCTTAACTGAGCATCTGAGATGTCAGGGGGGCAGCACTCTGCTGGGATAGATATTTGCCCTTTTGGTGGGGAGGGGGGTGGAGTTTGCACTGAACCTGTCAGCTAGGATGTTGGCAATGTCTGTGGGTTTGGTGTATTTTTTGTCATTTTGGACTAATTCTGAGCATATCTGGGAATTCCCACCCAGGTTCCTAACATAACTAAAGAAAGCCTTGTGATTATCCTTAGTGTCCTGTGCAATTTTTCTCTCGAAGCTGGCCTTAGACGATTTTATGAGTGCCCGTAGTTTTTTGCTAATACTGATCAGAGATGCCTTCCCTTTTTGGGATTTTGCTCTATCATGTAGTAGCTTCCTCCTTCTATTGTATAGTTTGTTTATGGCTGGGGTCCACCAGACAGGACATCTGCCTTTGGAGGATTGGGTCTTGGTTTTATTTGGGACTGCATGATCCATGCATTCCTGAAGGTGTTCATAGAATGCGTTTATAAAGGATTCTGCAGTCTGGGCCGTATTTTCCACAGGCCCGGGGGCTTTGAAGGATTCCACCTCGGTTTTGAGGAATGTGAAATTTGCCTTAGAGAAGTTTTTCACTGTGGTTTTCTGGGCAGGGGCTGGGGTCGGGATGTGAATATCCAGTGAGATTAGTTTATGGTCTGATCTTGCCAGTGAGGGATACACTTCTGGTCTGGAGCATAGAGTCCCCATGTTGGTGATGATCAGTTCCAGTATGTTTTCCCCTCTTGTGGGAGTGGTAACAAGTTGTTCCATAGCATTTGAGTTTATAAATTCTAGGAACCTTTGGGCTAGTGTGTTGGAGCTAGAGTAATGCTCACAGTCTATGTTTGGGTAGTTGAAGTCACCCAATATAATGGTGTTTGGAGAGACCTTCATATTTTCCAGTGTTCTCAGGAAGGCTGAGTGGGGTTCCTGGGATTGGGAGGGTGGTCTGTAGCAGGCTATAAACTGGAAGGCAGTTTTACCCACTGTTAGTTGCACATGGATAGTCTCTGATGCTTCGTGTGTGGGGCCTTTACTGTGGAGATCTACTTGCCTGCCTTGATTAATCTGTTGCCCTTTAATTCACTTTTAGACCTGGATCCCCTCCCATTATCAGGCATGCAGCCACCTGCCGTCTTTCTTTTTTGTACTTTCCCTACCCGGTCATGGTGAAATGTGCCTTGTAGCTTATATACTGCATATCGCCTTTATTTTGCTTTGACACTTTGCTGTTTTCTTTGCAGTACAGCCCCTCCCCTTCCCTGTTCTGCAGGTAGCTGCTTGCAGCCTTTTTAGCTGTTGTCAATAGCCCACTGTAGGTGCCTAGGTATTAATTAGTCATTTGTACTCCAATTTCACTGCTGCAGCATTTCCTTATTTCTTTCCTATATCTTTCCTGTTTCAGCTGTAGTGCATGCCATGCATACCCATTTACCGGGTTTACTCGCGTTTTCATCTCCATTCACATGCATACTCGGTTACCTTGTGTACTCTCAGCTAAGCATAGCTATGGGCAATTTGACACACCCTTATCCTGCAGCTTTGTCTACGTAGGGGCAGACCGGTTTAGCAATGCTCCAATGTGCTCACAGTAATGGTGACACACACCTCTCTTGATGTCATCTTTATCTCAAGGGCTCACCTCGGTGTTATAATGCAACACTGTGAGGTGCATCCTTACACCAGCGGGGAATCTGCGATTCACTATTACTCCTTTCATTTGCATAGCATTGCCTACTAATTTCTAGCTACTGCGCATAACACTGTCATTGCGCCTTAGCAACCCTTGCACCATAAGTATAGTGTAGCATGCCTGCCATTGACTATTGTGGGGAAATCATGATATGTGTTTCATTGTGGTTTTATTCTATATTTTTATATATTCCTTGTGATCCCCTTTGCACACTGCTGCCCTGCACTTCCACATCGTGATAGTGCGACTATATATATTAAATGTTAATTTTATATTTTGTACATTTTTTTTATGCCAATGGCTATATATTTAGCCATTGGCATATATTAACAATATAATACATGTGTTTGGTCAGCTGTCATGGCTCCAATTTTATGTTTGCAAAAATGTAAACCATTTTTTAAGGTTTACATTTCTGCATGCTTACACTATGCCTGCACCACTTCCTGAATCGCTACATAACTTCATCTGCATGCTACACTGCTGCAAATGGGGTTACTAACATACAAGGCTCAGGAGTTGTGCGGCCGTAGCATACGCAGGTAGTGCATGTGGGAACGGCTTGTACCTGAATCGCTTGGCGGCCATCTTTGGTGTTAGAACGCCAACGCTACACCTGCACCTGGCGCAGGCTTCATAAATTCTGGGGACTATCTGCAACAAGCAAATGCAACAATATAAACTGCCTAGTATTGTGTTTCTGGTTTGCTGACACCATGCTATTCAGCTTACTTGATCAAGAATTCTGTATGAAGCCAGAAATAACGGGGGATGATAAAGTAGGAACAAAGTGTAAATATTATATCAAGTAAATCCAAAAGGTCTTCTTTGTATATAAAATCCTCGTTTATTACAAAAGATAAAACTGCAGGAGATAGCAAGTTGTAAGCGCTTTCGCGCTGTTACCCCACGCTTCATCAGACATAAAGAAAATGCTGAAACTTTCCTCTTATAAAGCATTAATTGTCATGATGTCATTAGTACTATGAAAGTTAAAATTTAAAGAAACAGACATACAAACATAAAATATAAAATATGAAATGCATTCTGAGTTAAAATATCATCTAGAGCAAAGAATATATTTTGCATAAATGTATCTATAGGCATTAATGCTTCAGTGGTCTGGAAGCTAAGAAAGGCTTAAGAGTGAGCCTCTCATTAAGCCCAAACTTATGGGCTTGTAATTTAACAATCCACTTGCCTTCCCTTTCTTCAATTCTGTTCCTTATGTTACCTAATCTCCCATCAGTATGCACCAATTCAAGAACCTGGAATTTGAATGTGTGATCGTCACCTAACTCCACAGTGTGTTTAGCTAGGGCATTCAGAATGTTGCGTTTGGATATGGCATAGATATGCTCTCTGATACGTTCTCTTAGGGATCTGGTTGTCATGCCCACATAAAACTTCCTGCATACTTGGCAATCAGCTAAATAAACCAAGTTGATAGACCTACAGCTCGCATGGTGCTTAAACATATAGTTCCTGTGTGTTTCAGGATGTGTGTAATTATTGGTATTGGCAACATATTTGCACTGGTTGCAAGATGAGCAAGCAAAAGTACCACATTGTGCCGTAGTGCGCTCAGTGACATGAGGTTTATCGTAGCAAAGTAGCCTATTTAACGAAAGCATGTTTCTATAGGCTACTCGAGGTGTACTATCAACTAGGGACCTGATATCATCATCTACCATAAGAAGATTCCAATGTTTATTGAAAATCTTCAAAATGTGTTTGTTCTTGTTGGTGTAAGGAATTAGAATCCTATTAGGATTCGGCCTGGGTGTTCGTGTGGAATTTGAACACTGGGATTTGTGTCTTTTAATGATAGGTGCGGCTTCATTGCCTCTCTTAGTGTCACACTCAGAAATGGCTTCATATACAGAGTTCTTATTGTAGCCCCTAGATACAAATTGGTTGGCTAAATCTGTTTTCTGTTGTTGGTATGCTATCTGTGTAGAAGTCAGTTTAGAAGCCCTCAAGGCTTGATTCTTAACAATATTTTTGTAGATGTGTTGGGGGTGCATGCTTTCTCTGTGTAGTAAGTTGTTCCTCCAGCAACTCTTCCTGAAAAGTTCAGTTTCAAAACCGTAATTATTCCTAGAGACACTCACATCTAGGAAATCAATGTGCTCACTGGAGTAAGTATAGTCAAAACTCAAGAAATCAGTTGTAGCATTGAGATAGTTGATGAAATCAAAAAGGTGCTCAACTGTTCCTCCCCAAAGAAAGAACACATCATCTACAAACCTGTTATAGAATATCAATGACTTGAGAAATTCAGAATTATCGTTAAACACAAACAGCTGTTCCCAATGTGCCAAGACTAAATTAGCGTAAGCGTTGGCACAAGGAGTGCCCATCGCTACACCTTTAATTTGTAGATGATAAGTATTCCCATAGCATAATACATTGTTCTTGAGAATAATCTCAAGCAAAGACACACATCTGTCCACCATAAGGGGTGTGAGTTTGTTATGTGTAAGAATAGCTCTAATGTACTCCAAGCCAATGTCATTAGGAATTGAAGTAAACAATGATTTAACATCTAAGGTTACTAGTATACACTCATCATAAGGAGAAAAGGATTGATCAAAATCTGCTAGATTCTCCAAGAAGTTAGTGGTATCTTTCAGAATGTGCTTAACTTCTAAGACAATGGGTTTCAATATCTTGTCAAGATATATCGAGAGGGGCTCTGTGAGCCAGCCTCGACTAGAAACTATTGGACGCAATGGTGGATCTGTAGCGTTCTTGTGTATTTTGGGTAGGCCCCTAAAAGATGGTATCAGAGGTTTATCAACTAATAAATATGAATATAAATCATTATCAATTACATTGGTTAGTGTCAAATCATACAGCGTAGCATGAACATTCTAAATAAGATTATTCAAACTGTATCTAGGTAAAGGTAAATAAGTCTCGCAATCAGACAGCATAGCATTCATTTTCTCACAATATATAGAACTATCCATAATAACGATAGCACCACCTTTATCTGCTTGTCTAATGGTGATAGCTTCATTACATCTTAAATTGTCCAAAGCTTGTTTTTCATCATATGATAGATTGACAAAGTTAGATTTGACTTTATTGTCATTGTAGAGTTTAAATAAGTCATCTTCCACAGCTTGTTCGAAAGCATCCAAAAGTGGATGTTGCTGTGGAACAAACGTGGATGGCTTCCTGAATAAAGTATGATTATTAGCAGACTGCTGATCCTGCTTGCCATATAACAGTTTGAGAGTTAAAGATCTTGTAAACATCTTGACATCCACAACGATGTCAGTGATATCATTACTGTGTGAAGGAATAAAACCTAACCCCTTATTAAGAACCGATAGTTCGAATACATTCAAATCATATTTGGATATATTTACTACTAAATTGTCTGAGTTCAAAGCCTCAGGAAGTAAAGCATGAGTATTTACTTTTTCGGTCGCCATACCTTTTTTGCAAACGGCGTGTTGTCTTCCGTGAACTTCCTTTTGTTTGTTTGCATGGACGGGGACCAAGTTCTCTTTTCCTGTGATTGAAAGGGTAAAGGAAAAGAAGGGAGACCCTCTCCTAATGCAAACAGCTCGTTCTCTGCTTGAATTACAAAGGAATCAATGCACAGCTGTTTGTTGCGCATTTCGCTCACTTTCAGTCTCACAGAATCAGCCTTCTCAGAGTGAGGCACTATATCTGAAACAGAATCTATGTGTACTTGTGCCTGTGTTGTTACGACATGAGAACGTGGTGTGGTTATCTTGTCAGGCTCCTCAGTAGCGTTGATGAATACTTCCGTTGTAGCGGCCACTGTGGGATCCATATTTGATGGTTCATCTCGTGACGTCAACGAAATGGGAGTGGTTGAGCGTGTAACACGTTGATCATGGTTGGCAACAGAGGGTTTATGCGTATTGTTCAAAGATTTATATGCATTGTTGGATCTCATATCACTATTCTCCTTGGGCCAAGAGAAAACTTGTGACTTGCTAAAGTCAAGAAAATCCCTTTGCAGCTTGCGTTTTTTGTCACGCAAGCATTTGATGTCAAGAGAAGTTAACATATTCTTCAAATCCTCGAGTACAGTGTTAGATTGCTCAACGCTTAGTAAGCCAACCAACTCTGTGTAGATAGTTAGAATGTCATTTTTCAATACAGTGATAGAAATATCATAATGCTCAATCAAAATAAGCAAATAGGAGAAGCTAGTGTCAATATTACATTTTTGCCACTTAGCCAAGAGACTTGGTTGTGAATCGCCGAAGGTCGGCATTTTAAGAATTCTTAGACCTCGCGGCACCAATTTAAACTTTAAGCATGCTTCCATGTGAAGTTTCTGCCACTGTATAGTGCGCAGTTTGTGGAGCTTGTTCTCCAAGTTCCTTGTTATCATAGTAATTTCCATGTTACTCTTAAACGAGTGTGCATCGTCTCCTGAAGCATTTAAGTCAGAGGTAGTCAGTTTGAGTAATGGGTTGATGTTAAAATCAACTAGTCCATCCAAATCAAACAGTCTGTCAGCTACTTGGTTAGATAAAGGTGAGTTAGATTTAGCAGCCATGTCCAAGCAGTGTTGTACAAGTAAAGCAGTATAAAACAAAAAGAAACACACTGCCAGGTGAAGCACTCTCCTCAGAAACACCAAATCAGCAGGAAAAAAGGCAATGAGTGCACCATGAGCTGAAGTCAAAAGTAAAATATCAAGTAAATCCAAAAGGTCTTCTTTGTATATAAAATCCTCGTTTATTACAAAAGATAAAACTGCAGGAGATAGCAAGTTGTAAGCGCTTTCGCGTTGTTACCCAACGCTTCATCAGACATAAAGAAAATGCTGAAACTTTCCTCTTATAAAGCATTAATTGTCATGATGTCATTAGTACTATGAAAGTTAAAATTTAAAGAAACAGACATACAAACATAAAATATAAAATATGAAATGCATTCTGAGTTAAAACATCATCTAGAGCAAAGAATATATTTTGCATAAATGTATCTATAGGCATTAATGCTTCAGTGGTCTGGAAGCTACAACGGAAGTATTCATCAACGCTACTGAGGAGCCTGACAAGATAACCACACCACGTTCTCATGTCGTAACAACACAGGCACAAGTACACATAGATTCTGTTTCAGATATAGTGCCTCACTCTGAGAAGGCTGACTCTGTGAGACCGAAAGTGAGCGAAATGCGCAACAAACAGCTGTGCATTGATTCCTTTGTAATTCAAGCAGAGAACGAGCTGTTTGCATTAGGAGAGGGTCTCCCTTCTTTTCCTTTACCCTTTCGACCACAGGAAAAGAGAACTTGGTCCCCGTGCATGCTTACACTATGCCTGCACCACTTCCTGAATCGCTACATAACTTCATCTGCATGCTACACTGCTGCAAATGGGGTTACTAACATACAAGGCTCAGGAGTTGTGCGGCCGTAGCATACGCAGGTAGTGCATGTGGGAACGGCTTGTACCTGAATCGCTTGGCGGCCATCTTTGGTGTTAGAACGCCAACGCTACACCTGCACCTGGCGCAGGCTTCATAAATTCTGGGGACTATCTGCAACAAGCAAATGCAACAATATAAACTGCCTAGTATTGTGTTTCTGGTTTGCTGAAATAACTCCAACAAAAACAATTTGTATCTGAATATTTCTTGGTGACACCATGCTATTCAACTTACTTGATCAAGAATTCTGTATGAAGCCAGAAATAACGGGGGATGATAAAGTAGGAACAAAGTGTAAATATTACTTTAATTCACTTAAAAAGTTAATAGAAGAATGCCTTTTACATCAATATGCATTTTTTGCACGATAAGAAGAATAAAACTTTAATGACTGGTATAACTAACTGACTTAATGTAATCACAAAAGATTTACTTGAAAATCAAAAATATTAGGAAAGACAGTACAAACATCTGCAACAAAATTAAGGATACTCTGTAAAAACAGAAAGAGTTGAGTGGTATGGGTAGCACTTAAAAGAGAATGCCTGGCCACAGTAGACCATTTCAGGATTTGAATACTTCTTTGCATATGCTAGATTTAAAATGATGCAGTGATGGTTTTCTGAATGTTATTATAACTGTTTATGAATAAGTATCAGCAGAACATTTTAAGAAATTGTAGTTTAAATGACAGAGATAATATTCCTAAATTCTTAAGCTAAAACGTCTTCATTTTCTGACAGTTTGGAATGATATCGTATCACAATAACAGCCACAGCACCATAAAGCAAAAGAATTAAAGAAACTACAGCCATAGTCAATTTTCCATCTTCAAAATATGGAACACTATATTATTTCTTATAACGTAGAACAAATGGGCAATATATGGAATATTTACAAACCACTGGTGAGACAGCTCACAGTATGATTAAAATATTACTTTATACTTGTTTTACCAAATACCCAGTTCTTCAACCATTAGAGTCTGTTGGAAAAAAAAAAATCTCAAACTGCAAAGTATAAGGGGTCTATATTATATTTTAGAAAATTTCAGACATCGAACACCATATGGTCGACACCATATGAGCGATGTTTGAAATTTCAAAAATATAATAAAAAAACAAAAATAAAAAAACTATAATTACCTAAACACTGTAGGCTGCACCCCCCACACCCCTGCTGCTTAAATATTCCTACTCAGAGATCGCACTGCATTGAAGTAAAGGGAAAATATTCCCTACGTCAATTTCTGTGTTACGCGCTCAACTTTTCGACCAATCGGGTTCGCTCAATACGTGTTTGCCATTTACAATTTTCGATCATGCGATAGGAACCCAAGTATAAGGTCTGAGATGGGAAAACCAAGCAACACCTCCACCTACCATCGATGCCAGTCAATGTCAAGCAGTCAAGCAATACAGGTGTCTGCAGACTTGCAACATCATGAATACTATAACATCCATAACACCAACAAGCAAAAGAATTAAAGAAACTACAGCCATAGTCAATCTTCCATCTTCAAAACACAGAATACTACACTTCCTTGTGCAGTGTGGAACAGATGATTAAATGTGACATATTTATTAACAACTTGAAAGAAGTTTCATACCATGGTTAAACTCCGGACTCTATACTTGTAAAAAATTTCTTTGATGCCCCCAGTATCTTGCCAGAATATTGAACTGGTTACAAAGTAAAAATCTCCTTTACACTATTAAGATATAATAATAATAATAATAATAATAATAATAATAATAATAATAATAATAATAATAATAATAATACAGCAGTTGTAATATATTGAGTTTTCCACACACCCAGTTCTTCAAACAGTAAGAGATTTGAAAATAAGTTGAAAAACCTCCAAGAGCACCTCTAAAAAAGCAAATTATTCTTATATTCTTTCTTAGCATCTTTAGTTACAAAATCTCAGTGACAAGCAACTTCCTTCTCCCCAGGTCAGCTATTATTACTTCACCCTATCCACTGTGTTGCCAGTACTTTGATATTTGAGACACACACACACACACACACACACACACACACACACACACACACACACACACACACACACACACACACATCTTTTGCTTGTTTCATATTTTGTCTTTATATGTGCTGTTTTCCTTGCAGGGGACTAGCAGTCTCAGTCATTCAACATGTAGCACTCTCACCTTTAGTGCAGAAGACAGGAGGGTGTTGTGTTATTCCCACACCAAGTACTTGCATTAATTTTCCTATATTGACACCCCAGTGCAGTATGGGGGAGGTGGGCTGCTGTCTTGGGTGTGCTATCCTTCAGATGAGATTTTAAACTGACAACCCATCTGCCTGAGTTGGTGTTAGCTTTTGTAGAAGTAAAACACCCAAGAACACTTAACCAAAAAAACTACACTTATGGAAGGTGAACTTACCATAATGGTAAATGATGAGATGATCACTTCTGCAGTGGCCTTAGCTATAGGAGTTATATCCTGCCAATGTTATAACAGCCGGCCAGCTTGCAAAGCTTCTGTGCACCTTCCACATACCCAAACTGTCATGCAGTTTGAGCTGAGCTAACTAAAAGACAAGTTAGTTCAATACGTGTTTGCCATTTACAATCTTTCCTGTTGGCAGTAAGAAGGAGGCTGAGTCCTGAAAAGACAAGGCTAAGAATAACAAAAAATAAATGACCCTACCCTGGCATAAAAAACACACCAAAAAAACAAGGGGGATGGAAGGTAGGAGTGGTTACTGCAGCAGTGATCATTCGAACATCTACATAGTAAATTCAACTTACACAACTGTACTATGTTCTTCATTTTGATCACTGCTGCAGTAGCTTTAGCTATATGGGTAGATTACAATAGCTAACTTTATTTGGGAGGTGAAAGGAAAAAGGTTCAGGAACCCCTGAAGAATTGTCCTAGTAAGGTATAGGTTCATAGCTTCATAGATGTGTACTAGACTAATGGGCCTGCAGCCTTTACAAGCCTAGCCCATAGGATTACCCTGGCATCTGCCCACCCGACCTTAGTTCCCAGTGCCTCTGTCAAGCATAGCGACTGGAGTGAATTTTCTATTTCCCATTCACTCATCAATATTTCTTTTGAAGAGGGCCAGTGTGGTGCTCTGCTTGACATGTATGGGAAGTCTATTCCATAGCATGGGCAGTCTCTGAGTTATGAACCTGTCCCTCCAGAATGTTCTGTTGATTGTAGTAATGAGGTTGAGGTCTCTGGACCGTGTGTTGCAGAGGGATTGAGATTTCTTTAGATGTAGCATTTTAAACAGAGCTGGGTTAGGTCAGACATGGCTTTGTAAGTCAAGCAGAGATAGTTGAAGTTTTTTTAGTCTGTCCATATAGGACAAATGTTTAAGGCCTAGGATCCTCTTTATGAGGTACTTTTGCATCTTCTCCAGTTGTTGCAGGTGTTTAGTGAGGTAAATTTCAAATGGGGCATTGTACTCAATGATTGGCCTAATGAGGGAAGAGTAGAAGGAGACAATGACCTCTTTCTTCCTGAATGCAAAACCCTTAGTAATGAGATGTGCCACATAGAAGAACTTTCTGACCACAGTGGCAATGTGGTGGTCAAAAGAGAGGTTGCTGTCAACCTGTGTTCCCAGTTCTCTTATAATGCCTTCTGTGTTCAGTGGACTATCATTGATGTGGCAATTCATGGGAACTGAGCTTTTCCCAAAGGGGATGACAACACAAAAATGCTGTGCTACCACCATGCATTTCACTGCCAAGTCTTGAACTGAGGACCCTGTGCACTACAGTCAGAGAAACATACCACTATGCCAAATCAGCATGATCCAGACCTAGAGAAGGAATCAGGCTTATAGTGCTCTGTTGACGTATGTACAGAGGAACAACTAGTAGCTTCTAGAATACTTCTAGAATACAACCATTTCCAAAAATAAAAAATAAAGAAGAAGCCAAGGTGTTTGTAGAGTGGGCCTTGACCATTCCTGGAATAGATTTGTCGTGGTGAGTATAACAAAAGGTAGTAGCCTTAGACAATCATTTGGAAGTAGTTTGTTTTGACACAGGTCATCTCTTCACCTTACCTTCACAAGAAATGAACAGTTGATCTTAAGATATGAAAGATTTAATTCTCTCAAGCTTGTACCTGAGTTGTCTGTGGAATCCAAGGCATAGAGCATCCTTTCTCCCTCATTTTTAGGATCAGGAAAGAAAACAGGGAGATGGATAGTTTGGCTTCAAGTAAACTTAGATACCACTTTAGCCATAAAAAAAATATTAGTTCTCAATGAAACCCTGTCCTTGTGGAAAATTAGGTATGGTTGACTCACTATAAGAACTTGCAACTCATATAACCAGTTTACAGAGGTCAGAGCATTCAGTAAAACTGTTTTCTATGTTAAGAAGCTCATGTCAGTCAAATTAGCTGGTTCAAATGGAGCAAGTGTTAGTATCTATAACACAAAAGTAAGATCTCAAGGAGGAGCTACTGGTTTATTTAGAACCCTCTTATGCAAAACCCAGTTCAGGAACATTTTGACATGAGACTACTTTGAAAGATGAGGAACCGTGGAAAGACGTGCTGAAATGGCCAACAAATTAACCTTTATAGATGAATAAGAAAGACCGTACCATAATAACTCTCACAAATATTGTAAAATCAGAGAACAACTAGCCCAGAATGGGTGCTGGTTAGGTTGTTGGCACCAACTAGAAAAAATTTTCATTTGCTATTATATGATTACCTAGTAACAGGCTTTCTTGCCTCCATTAGTACCTGCAGCACGTACTCAGAAACTAGGTGCCTAAAAGGATTAAGACCTTGTCATCCAGATAGTCAATTGAAGAAGATTGATGTTAGAATGTATCATAAACCCCTGTTCATGTATGAGTAGATCCATTCTATAAGTAAGCTTGTGGTAATTCCCTCTGGCCATTTCCAAACGAAGGGAACTGGAAAAATATTTATCCAGTTGATTGTTCAGAGAGAAGATAAAGAGGTCTACTTGAAGAACTCCCTACAGCTAGATCATATCTTGGAAGACCCCTGGATTTAATTTCCATTTGTGAGGGTCTGCATTGGTCCTGGTCAGCTTGTCTGCTACATAACTTTGCTCTGACAGAATGTAGGATACCTGTAAAGTGAGATTGTGTTTTGAAGCTGAATACAAAGCTTACATGGCAAGTCTACAAATGGGATATGACCTGGTTGCCCCTTGCTTGTTGATGTACCACATCACTGTGGTATTGTCTATAACCACTTGAAGAGGTCTCAGAGACCAAAAATGGTTCAGAGAATTGAGTGTCTTGATCAGGAGAAGCATCTACTTGATATTTATGTGCTTGCATCTGTCCTTGATGTCCCACAATCCCTGCACTTTTATCTTTCCTGAAACTGCTCCCCAAGCAAAGTCCTAAGGATCTGTCGTGACAGACTGCTTTGGACAAGGGAGTGAGAAGGGGACCTAAATTTAAGTATATCTGTTGTCTACACCAAGTGATTTCTCTTTTGACAACACATAACTGGGATCTGAAACAATAAAGGGTGTTGATGCAGGGACCAAAGAGATTTCAGATACCACTGTATCGTTCTCATGTGGAGTCTTTCCAGAGTTATGAAAATCGCATATGCCATGAGATCCAACATCCTGAGGTATTCACTCACAGTGACCAAAGTCTGAGTGGATAATCTTTAGAAATAAATCTAAATAAAGATATTTTTATGTGGAAGAAAAGCTCTTTGAACTAAGGTGTCTAACTGACATCCCAGGAACACAATCCTGAGTGAGGGAGTCAAGAAAGACTTTTGAATGTTCTCTTAGAATCGCAGATTGTGCAAGAAATCTGTCACCCAAGACAGAAATTCCTGACATTTTGAAAATACTCTACAAAGATAAGTAAACTGTCTAAATACAGATAAATGTGGATACCCTGTAACCTGCAATGAGCTATATCTGGAGCTAGACACCTTTTGAACATTCATGGTGCAGTGGATAGTCCAAAGGGTACGACACACAAAACCTTAAGAAACATCTGAAGTCTGGATGAATAGGATGTGATGATAAGCATCTATTAAGTCTAATCTCACAAGGAAACTTGAAAGAAGAAGCAGCAACATGATGTGACGACATAATTTTGAATTTGAGCACTATCACAAACAGATTTTAACCTGGGAAGGAGGAACTGATTCTATCACTCCTTGGGAACAGCATATGATAAAGAAAAGAGGAAACAAAGAGTCTGATCTGCAACACGAGAAATTACTCTCTGGAAGGTCCCACTGCCATCTGTAACCCTGATGAAAATCAATCTGTCGCCAAAGAGAAAAATGGAGATTCAGTCTTTCTAAAAGAGAAAAAAGGCCAAGGTGGGAGGGGTTTACAACGTGTCTTGAATAATCATTCAGACTGGTTGGAGTGGTTTTGGGAAGTTTGCAACTTCTTTTTGGAATCTCATTGCCACTTCTTAAATGTCTGTTTACCTGAATTCTGTTGAGACTGGTTGTTCTGTTTTTTGCTGAAACTGGGTGAGGAAACAGAAAATCCCATTGACAATTTGGAAAAGGAGGTTTAAAAAATCTTAAAGATTCCCTTGTTCAGCTTGTCCCTTTCATGACACTTTTTGATCACTACTGCAGCAGAGTGGTCAAATATTAGACCTTTATCCCAGGAAGAATTAAAATCATGTTTACTACATCATCAAGGAGGTTCTGAGAAAGCAGCCAAGCGAAACAAGTATAAATATTACCAGTGGCCATAGCCCTGGAAGAAGTATCAACAGAGTCATACACACACTGCAAACAAGGAGTACTGACTTGTGCAATAGAAGAAATTAAATTAGTTAAAGCAGATGTTTCTTTACAAGACAAAACTATAGATATAACATTTCTCATACCTTCACAATATGTCAGAATAAACATTAGCAAATGAGCTTGACAATTTAAAATTTTGAAATTCAAAGTTGCAGATCTATCAGTTTGATCTATCAGTGTAAGGAGATGGTATTCACTAATAACTTTGTCTACTTTGAAGGTGAATATTGCAAGCAGTGTAAAGGTGTTGCTATGGGTGCAGCACCAGCACCCATTTTTACAAATATGGCACTCTGGACTTGAGAAGCCAACATTGTGTTCAAGTCTCCTTTTTACTCCAATGTAGAAAGTTATATGAATATTTGGACGACATCTTTACTCTATGGATCGGAAGTGTCACTGATATCTTTGACTTTGTCAATTTTCTTAATCAAACAACTGATTTCCTGCAGTTTACCTATGAATGCCACAAGCAGTCCATTAACGTTTTAGATGTCAGCATATACAAGAATGTCGAGAAATACACATATGAGTCCAACATCTATAGGAAATAAACTTTTTCTAAAGCCTATTTGCACTTTGAAAGCCAATACTTTCTTTGGCAAAAAAAGAACTTAGTCAAAGGTCAGTTGATTCATTTGAGTAGGCTTGTTTCAGATGATGGCACATTTCAGGAAGAAGCCATCCATATGAACCTACTTTTTAGGGAACGTGGCTACCTGTCCAAGATGTTGGATGATTTGTACAATTGGGTTATTGAACATAGGAACATCAAGTATGGGGCCCTAATATGACGTCCACATTTATTGCACCATAAACAGGCAATTGACAAACACGAAAACCTGACCCAAGCTTTCATGGTTGAATACAACAGACATTTTTATTCCTTAAAACAGGCAATCAACAGCCATTGGAGCATGTTTTTTTTAAACTTTTGGCATGACTCGCCAGCTCAGTGAACAACCCATGTTCATCTACAGGAAAAGTCAGAATTTAAAACTTTTATTTGAACATAACACCGATTGCATTGACGTTTGTAGAAATGCTGGAATGAAATGTCGTGGTACCTGCAAGCATCACAGGTTTATGTTACAAGGCACACATTTTTCTGTGACAAGTTACCCCAATTTGTTATTAGTGAGAGGAAACTATAACTGTGAAGCAAAAGGGGTTGTGTATATTGCTTTTTGTTTCTCCTGTCCATTTTTTATATCGGTAAGACGATTGGAGCGTTGAGAAAAAAATATACCGGCATGCATATACCATTAAAAAGGCACTTAAAGTAAATGCCCTATACAAACACTGTAGTATGTAGAGATTTTAAGACGTTTGTTTTTATTGTCTTAGAAAAAGTTCCAGTGCCTGTCAGGGGAGGTGAATGGCAGTTCCGACTAGAACAGCATGAACGTTTTGGCAATTGGTTTTGAATGCAGAGGTTTGCCCTTGAATAAATGACTTTATTTCTGTCAAACCTGCACTAAAAGCTAAAGCTGTTAGTATCTGAATAGAGCATTTAATTGAGTAATGTATTTTTAATATTTATACTACTTTATATGATCAGTATATTTGTTACATTTTTATTGATTTTTGTTATCATGTATAAGTTGTTTTTGAGCCTGATCTGAACTGTTTGCACATCTTTATTTTATGCACTGCCACTTTAATTCTTTCTAATTTTGGACACCTTTTGCCTTTTTAAATGCATTCAGGAAGTTGTTACACTGTATCTGAGGAAGTTTCTTTAATGTTTGGTATGAAAGCACTGTAGCTCATGGGTTAGAGCACTGGTCCTGTAAACCAGGAGTCATGAGTTCAAATCTCATCAAGGCCTGTGGTTTAGGGGGAGGAGCTAGCATAATGGTTATGATGCTTACCTCAAAGAAACAAGGTACAGGGTTTGATTCTCACCTTTAAGGGAAATTGGTTAGGCTTAAAATGACCTACAAGGGCAATTAGCCTAGTACTTATCAATGAACATGAAAAGGGTAGGAACAAGGAACAATGTATAGGGAAAAGGTGGTCATAAAATCCTTTCATTCTTCCCTTATAAGACCCATTATTGAGTACATTGCCCCTTTCAGCATGTACCTCACAGAGCACATGCAGCAGCTGGAGAGACCACAGAGGTTCCTCACCAGAAGAATCCAGGGCCTCAAACATCTACCCAAGACAGATAGGTTAAAATCCCTGTCCCTCTACTCAGTCTCCTACAGACTTCTCAGAAGTGACCCCTGTCTGGCATACAAGGCAATCTCAGACCCCGCCCTGATGGGACTGCTACATATCTGCAAGTCAAGCTCCATTCGAGTAACCGGCATGACCTCAACCTGGTCTGTGACATCAATAGGACTTGTTGCTGGGACAGATTTGTGCCCCAGAGACTCCCCCTTTTGTGGAATAGACTCCCTCTCCACGTCAAGCACGATACCTCATTAACCCTTTATAAGTGCAACTTGCATAACTGGATGGGAAACAGAAAAAACACCCCTAGGATTCCACCTGTGTCCCTGCCGGACAGTGGTATAGGGTGCTGACTTGTTCTAACATGGACTAAATTCTTGGCTAGGCATGTAAGGGCCTTAGGGCCAATAGCCTAGTAACTTCCTATGATCCTACAAACAGTATTAAAGTTATTAAGAAAAAAACATTAAATAAAAAATGAACAATAATAATTTTTCTCCACCCACACGTACACTTTTTTGCCCATAACCAAAATTTTATTCTACATAAAACTTCAGTCAAATAACACATCTTATTGCATAATACTGCTTGATATCTTGCTAACCTATGAGCTATATAGCACAGAAAATTACACATCAGTTTTCAACAACATGAACATCCCAAAAAATCCCATAGTCTCTAAATCTTATAATAGGCACTGGTACATTTTTTTCTCAAGTGGGAATTCCTTGTATGATATAGCCCAAAAAGCTGAACTTTAGTACATTTTAAGAAAACATGTTTATCATCTCCTTTTACATTGCATCATTGCCTTTGAAACCTCCTTTTTACAAACGTTTTATACATCATATTTTGATAACATATAATTTTAGTAAGGGTAGCTGGCACAAAAACTCAGATCATTCTTATTTTCCATCATACCTGATTCTTTTTTTGTTAACTCCTGCTCTTTTTTTGTGCATTTTTCTTAAACCCATCTTCAGTACAGAACATTTCCATAATATCTAAATACAATATTTTTCTATCAGCCACCAAGCCATGTAGACCTATTTTCCACTGATGCATACTGTTCTGACATTGTTTCATTTCCTTATTTTTCACTAATACATCCAGTTCTGAAATAACCTTCATTTCTACTTCCCCATCAATTCTTACCCTCTTTCATTTTTCATAACAATCCTAAAAAGATTGCTATCTTTTAAATCTTATCTTTGAAGCAGTCACCAAAGCCGTAGATGAGGGAAATGTGGTTCACATAGCCTATCTAGATCTTGTCAAGGCTTTCAACACCATCCCCCACTCTGGAATTATAGATAATCTCACTAAACTAGGTATAAATCCCTATGTCAAAAGATGGGTTGCCAACTGGCTCACTGACAGAACCAACACTGTGAAAGTAGCAGACTCTAAATCCACCTTCAGACCAATGACAAGTGGAGTACCACAGGGTTCAGTCCTAGGTCCTGTCCTGTTTGGTATCTACTTCTCTGAAGTACAGGCTAAGACAGAAGGTCTTTGGCTAACAAAGTTCGTAGATGACTGCAAACTAGGAGCCATAATCAAAACTCCTAATGATGTGGACATCCTAAAAAAGGGCCTCACTGAGACAGATGCCTGGTTTCAAAGCCATGGCCTCAAGCTCAATGCCAAAAATTGCATTGTCATCCCTTTTGGTAAAAACTCGGTACCCAAGAACTACTACATAGGTGGTAGCCTACTTAACACCGAAAGTGTGATAAGAGACCTTGAGAGACAGGAGGAAAGTAGTCTCTCCTTTGATGATCACATCGCCACAGTCGTCAGAAAATCCTTCTATATGGCCCAACTCAACAAAAAAGGTTTCTCATCCAGGAAAGAAGAGGTCATTGTTCCCCTCTAATCATCACTCATTAAACTCATTAAACCCATTATAGAGTACAACTCCCCTTTTGGTATGTACCTCACAAGACATCTACAACAACTGGAAAGGCCACAAAAATACCTCACAAAGAGGATTACTGGCCTCAAACAGATGCCCTACGCAGACCGTCTCAAAAAACTCCAGCTTTTCTCTGTCGCATATCACCTACTCAGAGGCGACCTCTGCCTAACATATAAAGCTATGTCAAACCCAGAGCTGTTGGACATGCTCCACTTAAAGAAATCCCAATCCCTCCGAGCTACACACTCTAGGGACCTAAACCTTGTCACCACAATAAACAGAACATGCTGGAGGGATAGATTCCTGTCGCAGAGACTTCCCATACTCTGGAACAGACTACTTATCTATATCAAACAAAGCTGCTCATTACCACTCTTCAAGAAAAATCTTGATGATTGGATAGGAGATAGGAAATTCACCCCGGGGATCACTTCTGTGGCTCTGCTTGACAGGGGCACAGGGAAATAATTTTCTTGGGTGGCAAAAGCCAAGGTACTGTTTGGCTAGGCTTATATAGGCCCTAGGGCCAATAGCCTAGTACCTACCTATGAACCTATGAAATAAAAAAAAATACCCAGCAAGTTTTTGTCCCTATCTTTAATGTTTTGTAAAATATAATACATGTGTAATGGTAATATAAAAAAACTCTCGGGTGAACTAAATGCGACACATCATTTTCACCCCCATCTTGTTACTTCATTGTAAACAATATTTCATGTGACGATATTTAATTGGAATTTACAGAAAAATGAAAAAACCTCCTGGATGAACTAAATGTAACCTTGCTTTTGTTACCTCATTGTAACAATATTTCTTCTGATGGGCTTTAATCAGAGTCTATTTCTTCTTCCCGTTCCTTGTATAAAATAAAAATACCAGCTATGTAAATTGATAGTCTCATAACAGTGCCATTTATTAAATAAACTTTCTTCCTAAATGGCATTTTGAATATTTTCCAGAGATTAACTGTGATATTCATTTTTAAATCACTCATTCCCATTGTATCCGAACACTTTCTTGTCCATCAGAAGTAAGGCCTAAAACTTTTATTTCCAATACAGAAGATTATTTGCCTGGTATCCCAATGTCTGTCCCAAACCGTTTACATTTTTCCTTATTTATTTGTTATCCTACTTCCCCTAAAGTCCTTTCTATTCCTTCAAATAAATACACCAATATCTGTTTGTTCTGAGAAATTAACATTAAATCATATACATTAACTAAAAGTCATAGAATTTGCACCCCTTAACTAATTCCCATGGTCCCTCTAAAAATTTGACATCCATGCACTTAATTACTGCACTCATTACCAAGACAAAAAAGGAACTCAATTTAACTACCATCCTCTGTATTTGGACGTTAGTACCTTCCCAACCATTTATTAACACGGACATAGTTAACTTACTGTATACCTTATGTATCAATCTCCAAATTTTTATATGAAAGCCATACTATCATAATATTTATTATAATGGCCTGTGTCCTAAGCTATCAAAAGCATTTGCTATATCACATACAAAAGTATCCTGTCTCTCCTTCCCTGTATTTCATATACTGTATGTTTTAATAACAATAAAAGTGCCTTAATTGTTTCACTGGCAAAGCATACATTCCTGTTATAATATATCTATAAATATCCTGTCTTATTCTGATTTGTAGAACTTTCATTAAGATTTTGTAATCTGTATTACATACACTGGTAGGTCTCCAGTTTTTATATCCCATTTATCACTTTTCTTAGGTTCATAGGTTCATACTAGGCTATCTGCCCTAGGGCATTTATAAGCCTAGCCAGAGTGTGTTTGGCTTTCGCCACCCATTTTAAAATGATTTTGCTATGCCCTTTTTTGAGGTTAGTATACTGTGCCTCTGTCTAACAGTGACACAGAAGTGATACCCGGGGTAAACCTACGATCTCCCATCCACTCATCAAGATTCCTCTTGAAGAGAGTCAATGAGGGACTCTGCCTAACCTGGACTGGGATTTTATTCCAGAGTGAAGGGAGCCTCTGGGTTATGAATCTGTCCCTCCAGCATGTCCTATTTATTTCAGTGCTGAGGTTCAAGTCTCTCGAGCGCGTAGCTCGATGGGATTTGGATTTTCTGAGGTGCAGCATGTCCATTAATTCCGGGTTGGACATGGCTTTATACGTCAGGCACAGATCGCCTCTGAGCATGCAGTATGCCACTGCGTAGAGCTGGAGTTTCTTTAACCGGGCAGCATATGGCATCTGTTTGAGCCCTTTGATCCTCTTGGTGAGGTACTTTTAGGGTCTTTCCAGTTGCTGCAGGTGTCTGGTAAGGTATATCCCAAAAGGGGCATTGTACTCAATTATGGGCCTGATGAGGGATGAGTAAAGAGGCATGATGACCTCCCCTGATGTAGATGTGAATCCCTTCATGATTAGGTGGGCTATATAAAATGTTTTTCTAACCACTTTGGCCACATGGTTGTCAAATGACAGATTGCTATCAACTTGGGTCCCCAGGTCCCTAATTACTTCTTCTGTACTTAATGGATTACCACCTATGTGGTAATTTGTGGGCACTTTGTTTTTGCCAAAGGGGATGACTATACACTTTTTGGCATTTAGCTTGAGGCCATGGCTCTGGCACCAGTTGTCTGTTTCTACGAGGCCCTTTTGGAGGATGCTTGTGTCAGCTGGAGTGTTGATTATGGCGCCCAGTTTGCAGTCATCTGCAAACTTGGTCAGCCACAGTCCTTCCGTTTGGCCTGTACCTCCGAGAAATATATACCGAACAAGAGAGGTCCCAGGACTGAGCCTTGTGTGATGCCACTTGTAACTGGTTTGGAGTCTGACATGGCTCCAGCATTTCTAACCATGTGGGTTCTGTCCTTGAGACAGTATTGCAAACCATCTAGTGACATAGGGGTTTATATTTAAGCTGATGAGCTTATCTATAATGCCCGAGTGGGGTATTGTATCGAAGGCTTTTGCGAGGTCCAGGTAGGCTGTGTGGACCACCTTCCCCTCGTCAATGGCCTTAGTGACTGTTTCAAAGAAATCAACCAGATTTAAGAGGCAGGATCTGCCGTTAACAAAGCCAAACTGGGTAGGATCCAGTGTCTGTAGGTCCCCAATATCTTTATTTATGAGGTCAATGATGATCCTTTACATAGCTTTGCAGACCAAGCTAGTCAGGCTTATGGGGCGATAGTTTCCAGGATCCGTTGAGGCACCACCTTTGTGGAGAGGGACCACTGTTGTTGTATGCCACTCTTTGGGTACATATCCTGTAGTAAGGCTGAGATTGAACAGTAGTTTTATGTTTGGGTTTAGCTCTTCTTGGAGTTCATGTAGGACGTAGCCCGGGACACCGTCTGGTCCCATCGATGCTGTGTTTTTTGCTTTGGAGAGGGCAGCTCTTACCTGAGCATCTGAGATGTCAGGGGGGCAGCACTCTGCTGGGATAGATATTTGCCCTTTTGGTGGGGAGGGCGGGAGTTCGTGCTGAACCTGTCAGCTAGGATGTTGGCAATGTCTGTGGGTTTGGTGTATTTTTTGAAATTTTGGACTAATTCTGAGCATATCTGGGAATTCCCACCCAGGTTCCTAACATAACTAAAGAAAGCCTTGTGATTATCCTTAGTGTCCTGTGCAATTTTTCTCTTGAGGCTGGCCTTAGACAATTTTATGAGTGCCCGTAGTTTATTGCTAATACTTATTAGAGAGGCCTTCCCTTTTTGGGATTTTGCTCTATCATGTAGTAGCTTCCTCCTTCTATTGTATAGTTTGTTTATGGCTGGGGTCCACCAGACAGGACGTCTGCCTTTGGAGGATTGGGACTTGGTTTTATTTGGGATTGCATGATTCATGCATTCCTGAAGGTGTTCATAGAATGCATTTATAAAGGATTCTGCGGTCTGGGCCGTATTTTCCACAGGCCCGGGGGCTTTGAAGGATTCCACCTCGGTTTTGAGGAGTGCAAAATTTGCATTAGAGAAGTTTTTCACTGTGGTTTTCAGGGCAGGGGGTGGAGTCGGGATGTGAATATCCAGTGAGAATAGTTTATGGTCTGATCTTACCAATGAGGGATACACTTCTGGTCTGGAGCATAGAGTCCCCATGTTGGTGATGATCAGGTCCAGTATGTTTTCCCCTCTTGTGGGAGTGGTAACAAGTTGTTCCATAGCATTTGAGTTTATAAATTCTAGGAACCTTTGGGCTAGGGTGTTGGAGCTAGAGTAATGCTCCCAGTCTATGTGTGGGTAGTTGAAGTCGCCCAATATAATAGTGTTTGGAGAGAACTTTGTATTTTTCAGTGTTCTCAGGAAGGCCGAGTGGGGTTCCTGGGTTTGCGAGGGTGGTCTGTAGCAGGCTATAAACTGGAAGGCAGTTTTACCCACTGTTAGTTGCACAAAAAAATATAACAGTATGTACTATGCAATAATTATGAAGCCCTAAAGTGAACCATTCATTTAAGACATTAAAAAAGAAAGATATTGCTTATCACGCATTGAAATATAGAAACCATAGGGGAACACATCTTCTCCTGGAGATATGTTTTTATCTTCCTGTCCTAATAACATTTTAAGCTCATCTAACTTGATTTTCCTGTCAATATTTTTTGAAATCTACATCTATCTTTTTCTAAATGCCAGCATCTTAACTCTTCACTGTCCTTACATTGAAATAAATTCCACAAAAATTTTTTGCAATAATCATATTTCCCTTCCCTTTTTTCCTAGCCCAGTTAAATAAAACTGTAAACAATATTTCATGCTTCTTAACCATTTCTTTTTTTCCTTTTAAAAATATCTTTGTCTATAGAGTAACGCCTGTACTCTTTGATTATTATTTCCATACATTTTTATTTCTCTCCTTAGACAATCGTGACTGCGTATTTCTAGTGAATATTCATATTTCTGAACTTACACTCTGTAAAATTATTTCTCTGTGAACCACACACAACCTACTTCTTACATATACCTAAACTGAATAAAATAAAAAAATGTAAGGTAGAACTCATTGGGATGGCAGTTATTATGCTTAGAGTTTAAAACACAAAAAGTAGTTAAGTGCTTTCTTTTCACTATCAAACCACTGAATTCATGCATATTAAAACTTAAATAGCAGTGTTAATACCATTCATGTGACCTAAGTAATGTAATAGACTGCACCCACATCTCCATTAAGTCTCCCATGCATTCAGAAGCAGACAACTACATCAACAGAAAGAGGTAGCCATCCTTGAACTGCCAGATCGTGTGTGCAGCAGATTGCAGCAGAACAAACATCATGACAACACACCCTGGAAGTGTCTATGATGCTATCATATGGAGGGAGAGTGGTCTGAGAGCCGCATTCCAGAAAAGTGAAGTACCTGAGGGAATACCACTGGGTAATTATGGAGCACAGCTCTTGACAACCCTGTCAACATTATCCAAGATGACAACATTTGTATTCATTCCCCACAACAGATGACTGTGGTTATTTATTCGAGCTGTGACTAATTACCCCATACAGAAAACCATCAAATGCTGCAGAGGAGGCCTACAGTAGAGCACATGCAACAAATGAAATGCCATTGAGTGTGTGCTTAGTGTTTTGAAATCTAGGTTCAGATGTCTGGACACATCCAGGGATGCACTGCAATATACCCCTGAAAAGGCAGCACACATGTTAACTGTGTGAACCACACAACCCAATATGCTGACAGCAGCACACTGTGAACTTCCAGCTGCAGGTGTGGGTGAACTACCTTAAGAACCTCAGGTGTCTGAAGATGACATTCCAATGCTATCAGATAAGGAGCAGGGGGACACTGGGGGCAGTAGAAACAGGTGTGGGTGATAGAGGGTGTGAAAACAAGTCCAGGCACAGGCAACATTACAGCATTTGACACACACCTTTGTCATGATAAGTACACATACAGAAGTACACACTTTAAACACTGATGTTCATGTGTTGCCCCACCACAACAGTACAGATTGCATCTAATGGCAATTACCCAGTAGATGTACACACACTGAGCATCAAACATAACAACATGGTTGTAACATCTAACAGTATGAACATATACAAATCTATCCCAACATGGATCATCAACTCAGGCCACAAGCGACACAGGTATGCATACAGATTCATAGTGGTATATGTGTGTATGGCAGACAACAAGGGATGTACATCTGTGAAACACACTCCTATCCATTCACTACCAAAACTTGCAAATAGGAAACCATTTCAGGACATAATTTTTTAATTCATAATGCAGAACTGTTGCCAATAGCATAAGCAACATATATCAGTGTAGAGTATGCATAAACTGTATTGTACTAAATGGAGTTAGCTACAGTTAGTAAAAATGTCAGAGTCTCAAGACATCAGACATTACAAGAACCACAGACAGATGACATTGTCAGTGATCTGTGCAGCAATCATCATCACCATGGGGTGAGACTGACACTACTGGACAGAGTGGATCAACTGTCAGTGTTACTCTAATGCAGTCTAGGCACCAACACTGATGGTTTACACCGCAATCTGGTCTGCCCTTATCACATATGGAAAACATGGTCCAGGTTGCTCCACAGAGGAGACAGATGGGGCAATGCCAGCATGTGGAGACTGCAAGTTGACTGTCTGGTCATGCTCGTTGAGCCCACAGCAGATGAGCAAGCAGCAGAAGTGTGTACACATTGCAGCACAGACATCGATGCCCAACAGACAAGGTTTGGTCTGCTGAGAGGAGGCTTGCCTCTTCCATGTGGCAATCAACTAACATAGTCAGGGCAAGTAGAACCCTGCTTGTACAACAGCACTGATGTAGTACTGTCACAACAGGGATTTGCAGGACCATACCTTAGATAACATGCTTTTATTCTATGCAAACAATTATGTCATGACCTCACTGTGTCTGTGCTCCTGTCCTTTATGCAGCACACTCAGCTGGTGTGCAACACAGTCTTTTTGCTCAGAAAAGTGCAAGGATGTCAGATCCATGATGTTTCCTGGAACATACATTTGTCTGTAGGAGCAGGTGGACCCCCTCTGACACATGTCTATGAACACTAGTTATATGCCTATGTCTACTGCGATAGGCAGTATTGATGTGTTGTGAGGAAGTGTCAACATCATCAGCAGACTCAACATAGGGCTGTGTTCCACAAGCTTTATACTGTCCACCATCTGATGTCCCCTCATTATCAGAATCGCTGGACAAGTTTTTTTCCACATCTGAGGCTACAGCTGCATCCACATGACTGTCACCATCTGGGTTGGCCTGTACTGCCGAGTCTGTGTCCAATGTGCCAGTGATGATCGTAGCTAGTGAAGCACATCAGATTCCACATTTGGATCAATGGATGTGCTAATGGAGGATAAAGGCAGTAGACATGCTAAAGGATGAGACAGGTGACACAGGCCAGGAAAACATGCTTACACACATGCTGTACATCATTACTGATATATACCACACAAAGCTCACTACAATATTACAGATAATAATGACTTACCAGGAGGTCATGTCTATGTTTGGCCCATGGATCCTATGTAACAGGGGATGACAATTATGTTAAGCATGCAACATGCATGACATATGTGAGGCATACAGACATAATGCACACCTGGCATGTCCTCATGGGAAGACTGTGACGGGCAAGTAGGATGAAATACAACTGTTGTAGGGAAACAAATGCATAAGTACAGCATTCTTAATTACATCCTTGCCAGCATGGACCATTTCAACAGAGGTAAAACATACAGAGGGAAATACATACATATACCAGTTATTTGTGGCTGAGACGCTGATGAAGGCTGTCCTAGGTAGGGGTAAAATGGCACAGTATTAATATAGAATAACAATAGCAATAACAGCAAAGACATGTATGAAAGACAGGTAATAGCATACCAATGACACCCTCCAATGTTGTGAGTTAATGTGTCTTAATGCAGATACTGCTGTGGGAAGTACAAAGCAAACACAGTCATGTATGCAGGCACTGACATAGTCATATGATGGCATATACAGTACAACAATAGGATGTCCTGATTGTCATGTGATGTATGGTGCACCTGTGTAATGATCTGTGCAGAAAAACAGCAAAATTAGTTTCATACAACACAGGTCTGCTACACTGTGCTGCAGCCTATGAACATGTTGGGGAACCATACCTGGTCTGTCTGTAGGAACACTTGCACAGCTCATGCCCCCAGAAGATGTATGTTTTAGGTGTTGGTAAGATGGTTAAGGTCTTTAACTCACAGTCACAAAGTACATAAGGTACATGGTTTGATTCTAACCTTTGAATGGGAATTTGGCTAGATTTAAAATTGCCTGCAAGGACAGCTAGTCTAGTATTTACCTGTAAATGTATAAGTTGATATTCTGTATTTTACAATGTGAGAGAAATAACAATATGACAGTTGGCATGAAAGTAAGCTGAAGGAATAACAGGTAATGGTCTTGGTAATAACATATGGAGACACTCACCTATCATGTGTTGCTGCTGTGCAGAAGTGGATGAACCTGTGCAAATGAATGCAGACAACACTACACATGTTGGTTGCATTGTTATGTGTGTACTGCAATGCTATGGCTACATGTCTTTGTACATACAGTGGTCATATCATAATCTTGTGTTGATTCATGTGCATGATGCAATTCTGCTGCTGCAACACAAAATTGACAATACCTGAATATGCATGCAGCAGCAATATGTAGTGATTTACTCTATATGCATCATTGTTATGCAAACTGACACATACATGTGTCACCCAGAACACTTGCTTCTATCACCTCTGGTATGCAGCACTCATCACTCGCCATATGCAGTGATGCAAGATCATTAGTGGGTGTCAGTGGTGGGCCACCACAAGTGGAATCCCTCATCCTCTTATACTGGCATACCCTGTTGGCTGAATGGAGGATCATGTCAGAGCACCATCAATGACAGCCCTCCCAGGATCTATTGTGACATCCCACAGTATTAATCATGTCGGTGAGGTTGGGACAGACTTCAATCCTCCATACCACATTTCTTGCTCATCCAAGGAGTACCTGTCCATGTTGGAACATAGCATATATTGTAATTTCATTCTCCTGTGGGGACAAGCTGTCACCCCTAGGTCTGTTTGCCATCTTAGAGACAGTTATATGCACATATATGGAGATGATTATGTGGATAGCCATATATGGGGATGATTATGCCACTGTAAACCCTCTGCAGTCCTGTGTAATGAAAAATTCTAGGAAACAGTCCTTGTACATATAGTACTCTACTCTGGCATATAAAACCATATATGATATGTAAAGAATGCATGAATACATACGATTTGGAACAACAACATAAGTTGGAATATCTGTAGAGGCTGTTCGTGGGATTTGAACCACTTACAGTAGAAATTACAGTAGAGGAGATCCAAACACATCAGCATTGTGCCAAATGAGCCAAACACTCTGTGTGCAGTTCACATTAACATAATACATATAAAATGTGTACAAACAAAGTGAGATAGCTTTAGCTGTAGTGCAATTTGAGCCTAAACAGACAACCTGTGTAAAAAAATCAATCATATGAAATGTTATATATAACAAGCTTTTATCAACACAATCATTACTGAGCAGTGAATGCCATCCATATTAGCAGACAGTATCCAAAAATTATTAATTGAACAACTTACGGGAAGTGTATGAAAACCTCTGTATCATTAAGAAGGCCACAGACAGTACATGGTAAGAAGGCATAAACACTGATCCTTTTTGTACTGAGTCAGCAGTTCTAATATTTGTTTTAAGAAGCATCAGTGAATAAATATCCATAAGAGAAATATGAATACATACTACTTGGCAACATAAGGATAATGTCAGAATCCATAGTTTTCCATACATACACCAGAGTGTATCGAATCATGAGCAATATATGCAGAAAATCTGTGAATACATCTATGTACTGTTCAGTTGTTCTATATAAATCTGTCTGTACAATTGCATATGAGGAAGTTCTGCATGTTACTAATGCAGATGTAACCACCTGTATGCATACAGGTCAATCCCACACCCCTCCAATAAGTCACAAACATTTTTCATAATGCACACATTTTTCCATAAATACATTAATCTAACCATACACACATATTTGATAAGGAGTAATGTTAACATAGGTCTATAAGAGGGAAAGATTTCACAACACAATAATACTAGCAGGTGCAAAATTACCTTTGCAGCTATTTGTGCAACACATAATTAATGAGGTTCATTAAAATTCAAGGTTTTTGAAATCCCATTTGCATGTCACACCTCACAGACAACAATCTCTTAGTCCAATCCTAACATGGTTTCCACCCCAGACATAGTACAAGTACAGCCTTACTTTCTTTCACTGATACCCTGAACAAAGCTTTGGACTTTGGTCTACTGACATCAATAGTTTTATTAGATCTATCCAAAGCTTTAAGCACTGTATCCCATACCAAACTAATCCAATAATTGGAAACATTAGGATGTACAGAACATACCTTTACCTGGTTTACTAGTTACCTGAAAGATAGATAACAATCTGTCAGATGGCAAAACAATCAATCTGGTTATCTGCTTAATAAAGTAGGCATCCCCCAGGGCTCCATTCTTGGAACATTATTTTTTAATGTATTTATAAATAATCTCCATACTGTCTCCCTACATAGTTCTCTCATCCAGTAAGCTGATGATTCTGCCATTATATCCTCAGCCAGCAACTTCCCAGATCTCCTCAAAATAACACAAAACACCTTCTCAAATGTAGAAACATGGCTAAACAAAGCTCAACTACTATTAAATCCCCAAAAAAAACAAACTGTTAATATTTTCATTTAAACCACTACGACAAGACTTTAAAATCTACTTCCTAAATAATATTGAAATTGAAGTAGTGAAAACGGCTAAACTTCTGGACATTACTATAGATGATAAACTACCATTTGAACAACACATTCTTAACACAATCAAAAAAGACACTCAAAACTAGGTAAACTATATAGACATAAACTGTACATGGATAAGCCCACAAAAATAAAATTGGCAAATCCCCTCCTACATCCCTCACTCCTCTATGGTTCCATCTTTATCAACCTTCATGCATCTTTAAGCAATAAACTACAATCATGCTATTATAAAAGTGCCAAATTTGCTTCTGGATTGCAAAACCACACTCACCACTATCACGCAATTAAAAAATTGAAATGGTTGGAATTCCCTCATTACCTCCAATGCACTCAATTAACTCTTGTTCATAAACTAATATACAATCCAAATAACTACCCATCACTCCATTTTATTTTACAATCCTACGTCCCAACCCAAAATCTTCATTCTACTAATAAACAGCTTCTTACCATATACAAACCCAATAAGAGAGCTGGACAAGGCTTATACACTTACTCCATAGCAAAGCTATGGAATGCCCTATCCCCATCCATAACACAAATTGAGTCTATGAAAACCTTCAAAGTCACCCTAAAAAAATCACTTTCTTAATAATCACATCTGTCCTTATGTTCAGAACTTCAGACCACCATAAACCAACACCAATGAGTTTACTGACTAGAATACCCCTTTTCTAGATCGACTGAAATAACGAGTAAACCAACTGTACTTTTTGACTTTCTTTTAAACAAAGTATACTAATTAATATTTTTTCCTTAAGAAACTTTCACAAGGCAAAAAGTATTATCTCCTTCATAATGTACAGAATACACTGTGAATTATGATTGTTTAAACTGAATGTCCACAAGTTATCCATTTATATACTGTATGAGTTCTACTGTCTTTTATTTTGACTGCATAATGACATTGTACTCTGTATAGTTCTATCACTAAGAAATGCTATTTGCACTTGTATTGTTTCTTATTATTGTAAATGTTATCCTGTTGTATAATAATTTTGTTTAGTTGTTTGCTGTAGGTATTTTAATTTGTTACTAGAGCTTTTATCCCTGGGCCTCCCCTGAAAATGGGTTATTCTGACTCAGTGGACTTCCCAGTCAACAAATGTCAATAAATAAATAAATAAATAAATACATAATGTCTGTGTAAGTTCTCAAAATTCGGTGCATTAACCAATAGCTCAGTGTAATGGGAAAGTGCTCCGCACAAGTACCCAATAATTAGCATTAAACAGGACCATATATAGGACGGTACCAGTTATCTTCCAATGATCTGATAACATGCCATAAGTTCCAATTTTAAATATTGATTTTGATGCATTTGCAGGTCAGACCATTGCTACCTGCAAACTGAGTGGGACCTTAGTGAGCAATTTATTGAATTATGATATATTGACTTTCTCAACATTATCATCAAGATAGGTATTTCCAGGTGGCTTTGACATATCTGGGTGACCACTCAGATGTGAATCCTGTACCTTAGAGTGGAGCATCGCATGACAGCCAGACCATGGAACTGTATGAGTTCTACTGTCTTTTATTTTGACTGCATAATGACATTGTACTCTGTATAGTTCTATCACTAAGAAATGCTATTTGCACTTGTATTGTTTCTTATTATTGTAAATCTTACCCTGTTGTATAATAATTTTGTTTAGTTGATAAAAACAGAGCCAAAAGAACAATTGTTATAAAAGCATAAGCAAGCAGCCCCCTGAAGTCAAGAGGCAATAAATCCAGGCTGAGAATATATCCAAAGATATAAATAAAGTCCACAGAAGATAAATCAGGTACCAGTTTAATGGAGGACACAAGCGCTTTCACATAGCTTCATCAGGTGTGACATATCTGGGTGACCACTCAGATGCTAATCCTGTACCTTAGAGTGGAGCATTGCATGACAGCCAGACCATGGAACTTCAAAATGATTGAAATATGGAACTGGGTTGCACAGGAGCATCAACAACCTATGGAAATCTATCAGACAAGAGTGCAGGTTCACCACTGCTGCAATGACCTGTATCAGACGAATGCAGAGGAGCTTCATCAGAGGGTCGCTGATTTGTGGGGATAGCTGCTGGATGCCTACAGTGTCACAATCCTGCATATACCTGCCTTTTAAAACCATTAAGTATTTCTTCATACAATTAGCTTTTCTGTATATGGGTTATACTCCTATGGGGTTTATTTGTTTAATAATGTTTATCATGTACATAATATTGAACATTGTAGATGTATCTGTTTCCAACATATAAGGACATAATTTCATACAATAAGTATGGATGTGTATCACTTATGCCTATAGCACCCAGCCCTCTGCTGACTATACATTTCTCTGTCATCTGTAGCAATTTGACAGAATTGCTAAGCCTACTTGTCAACCTGTCAGCATGTGTATATCTTGGCTAGGTGTAAGTTCAGTTCCACATATGGAAAAGCTCTCATTATACTGTGTTGTGTCTTTCAAAAATGCTGCTCTACATACCTGCTTATTGATGATAACAGTTATTTTGAGCATGCTTGTGAACACCTTGCTTATTCATTGGATTTCTATGAATATCTCTGAAATATGTAATGTTCTGGCAACAATGAGGGATATACACAATGGGAGGATGACAAGTACACACACAGTAAAGTACAATTTCTCTTAAGAGCACATAGAGATCACAATCAGTCTGGGGCTGGTTTCTGCCTCTTTCTCCAAATCCCCAATAAGAATCCTCACTGGCACAGCCATAGGGTTAAGATTTCAACTGATGGGTCAAACCCAAACCTCCAGCACCCTCTCTGTCCAACCAGTGCTTTGTGTCCCTGTCCAAGTAGCTGACACACACACACTTTGAGATTTGATTTATATACAAACTCACACTCGTGGGAAAGGATGGCACAGGTTTACTAGCTATGCCCCCTTCTGCCCAGACTATAAGGTAGTTATCACTGCCACCAACCCCTACTTATCAGTTACTATAAAGGCCCTTACAAAGGTTACCAATCCTACTGTGTAATGTTACTATTATCCAAACAGTGAGTGTGACCAAGAACAAGGCTATTTAGGAGTTGCCTGTACAGTGTCACCAAATACATATTCAAGTACTCTAAGAGCTTAAATATGTCTCACAAATATCAGCCACAAAAATAGGTTTAAATATATTTAATAATAAATAATAAAAGAACAAGGCAATACTCACTTAACACGGTTACTTCAGAGTTCAGAATCACAGGAAATATTTTAAAATAACATTGCAAGACAGTCTCAAATAAATACAGAAAACATCTAAACTAATCTTTGCTTTATTCCTATCTATATCTAAAAGGAATTATTGTACCCTAGACTTACTTACAGAGCAATGCAGAAGCAGAAGTGCTGATTGGATGTTTCTAGGTCCAAGACAAGATACAAAATGCCCAGTCTCCGTCTCTGACAGAGCTCTTAAATTAATATCACATATTACTTCTGGGTTAGCTTGGATGACATCACTCTTTGTCACCTGCCTTCAATTCCCAGCCTACCATCTACCAACAGAATTTCATCATCTCTGTGTGATAAGTACATATCTCTCAGATGTGCAGCTGCTAGGAAGCTGTAAAAAACTTTACATTTTAAACCTAGTAATTAAAATTACTTTCAAGACAATGGAAAAATGTCTAGCTTCAGACATTATGTCTGCTTGCTGAATTGAAACTCGGAGATAATACAATCGTAAAACCCTTTGATTCCAACGTATTTTCTTGAAGTTTTGCAAGTTAACTCTGCATGTTCTAGCTTCTACTATTAAAGCATACATTTGCACAAGTATATAGTTTATTTCCATTTCTGTACTTTTCCAATAGGGTACACTGTGGTTACATTCTTGAAACTAAGTACATAACATACAGTTATCTTACATTTGTAAGACAATCATATGAATCACATTAATATTCACAAATGACATATGATTATTTACAAAATTCCAGATAGCTGGGCTGGAAGTATCACAAGCACCTGTTTTACTACAGTGTTATTGTCCAGCTTGGAACAGACTGTTATATTTCTTTTTTTTTTTTTTTTTCAAATATAATTTTTATTGAGTTTTACAAGGTTCATAAACCAAACAAAACAATGATGCATAATACAGTATATACAGACACAAAACCTTGCTATGCAGAGAGACAGTAACTAGGTGAATAAACATATGGATTTTAACACAGCAAAGCATATAATAAAAACTAATAGCAAAGACATACACTCTTGCTACTACAAAATGTATGCATTAAAGATGAAATGTAATATTTAGACCCCTTTATAATATCTGATGTGATAAATGATAGGGTATGTTTATCCGTAGTTAACCATAGGAGAAGAGAGATATAGAAAAGAGAGAAGAGATATATAAAGCTTATTTATGTGCAACATGATGAAGGGGGTTGTATTGCTAATTTCGCACTATTTACACCATGGATGCCATAACTGAGTGGACCAAAGAACATCACACACTCATGTTTGTTAGTATAGTGTGATCAGTATTCACATGTTATATGACTAACAGTTACATGTAAAGAGGTCTTCATAAATTGTATTTATACTTAAGAATGTTGTATGATATTTATTTAGTTGTAATTAAATCAAAGAGACTGCACCAACTGACTAGAACAAAGTTTCTGTGAAGACACATACTTAATTGCCATTTTTTGGAAATTAAGAGATTAAAGATGCGTTTAGCCAGTTTTTAGCTATAAAATATATGAGAATAAACATAAAAAACTCAACCAAATAGCTACTGTAAGGAATTCACAAAGTCGCTGGAAACAGTCGAGTTTTTTATGTTTGTTGTTGCTACTTGGACATTCGTTTTATATATGAGAATAACACAAATTGTAATTAGGATGTATTTACAGACACCTGTTATGGATTTAGGTGTTATATTCAGGATTGTGGTTTGCCAGGAGAAAGCAGTCTTCTCATAACCCATTTTTTTCCAATTGGATCCAGAGAGCACCAACGTTTATATATATTTTTAAACTCCAGAAGATATGGAGTATATCTGCATGCTGGAGGGAGTAGAAAGGGCAAGATAAATGTTTGTTATACCCAAATTTCTTTAGGACTGCTGGAGTGTAGTATGAGTTATTATTAATCATAAGCTGGTATAAATTAGATTTTTAAAAGGGGTTAGATTTAAGGTGTTGCAAATTGCATCCTATTTGGATTTAGTTGAAATTTTGCCATATAAGTCATCCCGATATTTGGAGTAAAGGATCCATGATTGATATTTGATGTTAGTAAAGAGCTTGTAAGCTTGAGAAATCATTTTGTGCTTGAGGGAAAGGGTTTTAATAATTGATTACGTTAGGGTTACTTGGTGCTCATAGACTTTAATGTTTGCATATTTTAATATTATTAAAGATTTAAGTTGTCTTAACATGGGGTCATAGTTAGCCCTAAATTGTCCTTTGACAGCAGCAAAGTTTGAAGGATGATGAAATTGCCATACTGTGGCATTTTTAATTAGGGGAAAATTGGTTAAATCTATCATTTTATTATTTATTTTAAGATTTGGATTTAGGTGTATTAGATGGAGAAAAATGAGGGTGTCTTGTAAATTCAGAGATCATAACAGTGCTTGAAAATATTCCCCAGGATTCAGCAAACTTCCGTGCAAGAATAGCTTATTCTTGCACGGAAGGGACCGTTCTCATGCAGCATGCATATTCACAAAGGTGTGCTGCTGTGCTGTAATACGAACATGGTTCTGTGTGTGAGTGCAGAGGAAGTGTCTGAGAGCAGTGCTCTCACAATACACACACACCCTCTGCACACTAGCAATTTAAACGAGTGAGGATGCTCCTAACACCCCCAACCTGTCAGGATAAGAAATCTGGACAAAGCCATAAGGGACAATCATCTCTACAAAGACAGAAAGTGGCTAGAATAACAGGTTTAGCATAAGCATGAATATTTTGAAGGGTATGAAGCACATAGAACACACCTCCCAACCAATCAGAGTAAGGAATCTGGACAAAGCCATAAGGGACAATCGTCCCTGCAAAGCCATAAAGTTGACAGAATAACAGGGTTAGCATAAGCATGAATTTTCAGCAGGGTATGAACACATAGTGCACACCTCCCAACCTGTCAGAGTAAGGAATCTGGACAAAGCCATAAGGGACAATTGTCCCTACAAAGCCAGAATGTTGATAGAATAACAGGTTCAGCATTAGCATGGATATTCTGAAGGGTATGAAGCAAAAAAAACACAACAAATAATTTTTTTTCACATATGCCGTAAAGGTTAAGCATAGCTGTGGGGTGTGCCCATTGTTTAGCTATGCTTAGCCCAGCTGAAATAGCAGCATAAGTTAAAAAGCAATAGACAGCATGTGTAAGCATAAGTGCAATAGTGTAACGTTTAGAGCGTCTGCCTTGGATATAGTTTTTCATGGTTTGAGCCTCACCAAAGCAATTTCCATTTTGTATGTGTAAACATTACAATTTTAATTTATGTGTATATTTATTTAGGAAACAACTTATTTTTTCTCAACCAGAGTAGTGTATTAGGCCCAGATGTAAGGTGCCAGTGTTATTAAGTAGTGAAACCCCCATATAAACACAAGTGCCCGATACAGTATAGTCACACACGAATAAATGTAATTAAAGCACATTGGGGGATGTCAGGGAAGGTAAATTAATCCATATTATGTAATTAATGATGAATCAATCCCATACAGGTGGTAGGCCAATAAAATAAAACATAAGCAATGCTAAGCATTGCACAGCTATGCTGACCAGGTATAAGCATTGTGTACATATGAATACTGAGCAATGAGTAACCCAGCTAAGTGGATTTGGTCATTGGTAAGCAATGCTGAACCTGCCCCTTTAAGCACTGTCAACCTTAGCTAAGCAAGTTTGCCCATAGCTTAGCTTTGCTCAGAATTTTCAAAACCGTCCAATCATGGCAAAGGGTTGGAAACTGGCCATATTTAAACCCCACAGGCAGGAATGCAGCTCATAACTATTTGTAGCGCTCCACTGTAGGCAGTATTGCAGGTGTTGGAGAGGGCATGCACTTTGATAGGACTCCTGGTAAAATAATATGATGTCAGAGTGCTGCAGGACAAGTACTAGGACTCCCAATATAAAGAGGAAGCCTGGGAAAGTCTCACCCATGATCTCACCATTTCCACTGGTATCCCTTGGACTGGTGGGCAGGTCTGGCACCACTATACTTGAAATGTAAAAAGTGAGCACTTGGAACAGTGGGTCCAAAAAGCAAGAGAGAGGGGAGATGTCCCAGCAGTGTGTAAGTATTTGGTTCTACTTGAAATCATCGAATTACCATTTCATCGAATTGCAACTCATCGAGACCAAATCGTCAAAAACTCATTTCATCAAAAACTCATATCATCGAATCTCAAATCATCGAAAACTATAAAGCAACTACAAATAACATCCCAGACACTGTTTACCATGTTTATGCAGGGGGGCAAGCCCCCCTGCACCCCACATCCCCCGTAATAAAGTATACCAACTCCAAGGTCGCACTACATTGGGGTTAGGAAATAACCTCTTTCCCCCACTGTAGAGCAACATTGGAGTTGGTATATTTATTTACAGGGGGTGTAAACATAGTAAAAATGTTGTGGAATGTTATTTGTAGTTGCTTTATAGTTTTCGATGATTTGAGATTCGATGATATAAGTTTTCGATGAAATGAGTTTTCGACGATTTGGTCTCGATGAGTTGCAATTCGATGAAATGGTAATTCGATGATTTCAAGTGGAACCAAGTATTCATAGCAATAACTGTTTACCAAAGTCCAGCCTGCATATATGATTAATAGATATGCATAAATGTTTCTCTATTTTCATTACAGCTCCAGCTGAACGTGTTGTGAACAAGGAAACCCATGCCAGTAGGTCACAAAGGCTACGTCACAAGGCTGGTGAGTAACAGTTCTGCTTGTAGGAGCCATTCCAAATAAATATAAAGGAGTAAAATGTCACCTGGCAGTATAAAAAATGTGTATGGTTTGTACTAAATAAACAAGACAATATGACAGTAATATAGGTCATATTTAAATATAAGTGTAACTGCCTGGCAATAAAGTTCTAAATCCTGGACTGGTTGTGTTTACTCTGACATTGTATGGCATGAAATGTTGCATTCACCAATATCTGATATCTGAATAGTAATGTTGTGTTAACCACTGTTTCCAACACTGTGCTACATAAAAATATGTCTAGAATGTCTGCATAAGAATGTTGTAATTACAAGGCCAGATTGTACAACTAAGAGAGACTTAGAAAACATTGAAAGCAAAAACAGCAGTTTTTCAATAGCTTACACTGATGATATACCAGTTGTGTTTTTAGCAGACACAGCCATGGTTTGAATCTCAGGAGTGGCAGTAAGCTGTATGCATAATGTTAACTAGGATTTTGGGAATAGGTGTAGAAACAGTAAGGTAGTGTTAACAACCCCACCCCCCCACAGGTCTTCCAGGTAAGAGAACTGTAACTGCCTGGCAATAAAAGTCTAAATCATGGACTGGTTGTGTTTACTCTGGTATTGTATGGCCTGACATGTTGCATTCACCAAGATCTAATATCTGAATAGTAATGTTGTGTTAACCACTGCTTCCCACATTGTGCTTCAAAAAAATATGTCTAGGAATGTCTGTATAAAAATGTTATAATTATAAGGTCAGATTGTACAACCAAGAGAAACTTAGAAAGAAAACACTGAAAAAAGCAACAGCCATTTCTTAATAGCTCACTCTGATGAAACATAAATTGTTGCATTTTCAGCAGACACAGCCATGATTCAAATCTCGGGAGTGGTGGTAAGCTGTATGCATAATTTTAACTAGGATTTTGGGAATATGTGTAGAAACAGTCAGGTAGTGTTAACAAACATTCCCCCCACTGGTCTTCTGCATAAGAGAAGTAGAAAGTAGCTATAAGACGCTTGAATTATACACTGTGTACAAACATACCACTGGCCAAACCAAAGCCATATGGTATTGTATTAATACCTGTAGAGTAATGATTAGAGCAATGATCATTAAAGTTGTGAGTAATGCAAGGATATACAAGTTAATTGACATCCCCCCTCCCCATATCTGCAACAATAATCTAAACACACAAATCAATGGGTATGTTTTACACCAAATCTACTGTTGGGACATATGTCCTGTTGTTCAACAAATATTGAAATGTGTTTCTATTAATGTTCCATGTTGAAATACTATTCTTGTTGGCCTGCTGCTATCAATGTAACCTGCATGCCATTTTAATGGCCACTGTGGTTTCATATATGCATGTGTTCTGTTTGCTATGAAACTGTTCCAAATCTGTTGTTTTGGGTTAATGGGAAAATCTATGCATGCTGTTATAACTAATCCTGGATTGTGTTGACTATTACTAACCCACATATGTTCTAAAACTGCAACAACATAGCATATTTTGAAAGAGCGGTCCCATCTGACCCACCTCTCCCACCTCATCTGGCTGTGGCAATGGGCCCCAGCACATCTGGGACCCACACCAGGGCCTCCTCATCTGCTGGTCATGCACCATCGTCGGATGGAACTGCCTCAGGGGATGGGGCTCATCCCCCACCCAGGAGTGGGCACTGACAGGATACCGTCACCCGAAGCCAGGTCCGGGGATTGGTGTGTAGTGAGCTCTGAAAGGACTTTGGAGATCTGTATGCCAGCTTGAGGGCCACGTGGTGCAATTCGAGGGTCAGCCTGCCCCTACTGCT
>NC_056737.1:1446137550-1446142550 GCF_019279795.1 Protopterus annectens
AGTGATGATTTTGTTTTTGTAGCTAGTTTTGGAAGATCTTATAAGGGATCTCAGCTTCTTGCTGAGGCTGACAAGGGAGCTCCTCCACTTCTGGGAATTTACTCTCTTTTGCAACAGATTCTTCTTTTTGCTGTACAGTTTGTTTATGGCAAGGGACCACCAGATTGGCTTCCTTTTTTTGGAGGATAGCATCTTGGTTCTGTTTGGGATAGCACGATCCATGCACTCTTGTAAGTGCTTATAGAGTGCAATTGTGCAGGATTCAGTAGTCGTAACTGTATTGTCCATCTGCATGGGCATCGTGAAGTTCACCACATCTGTCTTAAGAAGCATGAAGTTGGCTTTGGAGAAAATTTTTACTGAGGTTTCCTTAATGGGTGGTGAGTGCAGGATGTGGATATCTAGGGTGATTAGCTTATGGGTGGATTGGACCGATGAGGTGTTGACTTCAGGTGTGGAACACCAGTCACTCATGTTGGTAATGACTAGATCTGGGATATTGTTGCCCCTGGTAGGAGTGTGAATAAGTTGATCCAGGGCATTGGAATTAATGAATTCCAGAAAGCGTTGAGCAAAGGACTTAATACGTGAGGAGTTTTCCCAGTTAATGATGGGGTAGTTGAAATTGGCCATTATTAGGGTGTTTAGTTGAACCCTAATATTTTCCAGTATATCAAGAAAAGAAAAGTGGGAATCCTGGGGCATGGTGGGGGATTTGTAGCAAGCTGCAATTTGGATTGCAGTTTTGCCCAGAGTTAGTTGCACTTGGATAACCTCAGATGCATTATGCTGAGCAACTATCCTGGAGGTGTGGATATCCTTAATGGATATGGACACACCTCCGCCTTTGGTGTTCTGCTTCAAGTTACATGGCTGAAAAGTGTATTATGAGTTATAGCCTGGAAGTGCAGGGGTGCTTTCTGGATCCTTGAACCAGGTCTCAGTCACTGCACAGATAGCGATGTTCTCCATTTTAAGGAGTGCCTTGAGTGTGTGCATTTTGAGATTTAGACTCCTAGCATTGAGTAGCATTACCCTCAGTTTTTGATTGCCTGTTCCTGTTACAGCGGTGAATTTGTCATTTGAACCTTGCCTAAAAAAGGCACTATAGGGGTGGTAAGATCCTTAGCCAGTATCCAGAATCCCATGGGTGACAGGTGCAGGCCATCTCTGGCAAAGCATCATGGTTTGTCGACCAAGTCATCCCAGGCAGACAGATACTGGTTCTCCTTAGAATGACACCAGAAGCTTAGCCAATTGTTGAAGTCAATCATTTTGTCCTTGTACTGCGTTATCATTCTGGGCAATGGCAGAATGCTACTCAGGGCTAGGGTCATACCTGCCTGGCCTACAAGATCGAAGCGTTCTTCCATGTCTCTTTTCATGTAGTCCAGGGTGGTATGTCTCAGGTCATTCACACCAACATGGACAATGACAGAGTCATATTTGTACTTGTTGTGGAGTGACCTGAGTGCGTGGGTTATGTGGCAGATCCTGGTACCCAACAGTCAGCTTACAGTAACCTTCTCCTTGTTTAGCTTGGTGAGTGGGACATAAGTGTGCCTGATTACAGAGTCACCTATGATTAGTGTGTTGGGTACATTGTTTTACCTTACAGACTGTGTTTGAGTGGCACACTGAGTCTGTGGGCTATATGTCATTTGGGTTGTGTGGGGGGGTGCAGATTGCTTGCTTTTCTGCTTTGGAGGTCTCTGTTGCTTGAGCAGATTATTACTGAGAGCCTCCGCGAATTTATTTTTGTTTCTATGTGTGGATTTTGTTGGTGTAGATTTAGTGGGACTATGTGATGAGTGTGGTGTGGTGCAAGTGTTTCCATTCTCCTCTTGACTGTCAAGTTCAGTCTTGGTTGGAGAGAGCTTTACCTCCAGTTTGGCTAGATAAGTGCATCTCTCACAGGCTGCAGTGCTCAAAGGTAGGAGGAGAGGCAATGGCTACATTGCCCCAAGATGACTAGATTCATCAGATAGAGAGAAGAGAGCACTGGGAGTTGACCCTTGGACATGACTGAATAAAAAATATTTTCCTCTAGATAATGCAAGCAAGTGAAGAAAGTAAGTACAAAAACTGTTTCCCTATAGGTAATGGGGAAGGTTGAGTGCTGTAGTAATTTGTAGCTTATATTACATACTTAGATGTATATATATATATATATATATATATATATATATATATATATATGTATATATATATGTATATATATATATGTATATATATATATATATATATATATACTACTGAAAACTTCTGAACTGTTAAAAACAAAAACAATAAAAAATGAATAGACGCTGAGCCAGAACTGTTATTTGCTGAGCACTTTTGTTTGCTTTACTGATAACAATCGAACTTCATCAGAGCAAAAATGTAATGATTTTGCAGTACTGTACAAGCTTTAAATAGTGTAACTGGTATAAAAAATGCTTCACTGTGATTGGTAGATAGACTACACTAATGCAGTAGTATTTGGACTAATGAGAGACACTGCTGTAAAACAAAAAGTTTTATCTGCTAACATCCTGCCCCTAGGGGGCATGCCGTAACATTTTAATTGTACCACCTTAATGCACATTTAATGTTGAGATTCTTGTTGAGCCCTGGTGGGGTATCTGCTTCAAGGAAGAGTTGCCATCTTAATCCATTCAGCTCCAGCAGTGTGTTGCAATCTCCAAAAAACTGCTGGACCTGTTCTAATACTAGAAATTTAAAATGGGCAAAGCCGTTGCAGCTTGTGGCATGTTTGCTTAATGCATTGTAACTGTCATTATGCCTGATGGCTGCAAGGTGTTCCTTCACCCTGTCTGAGAGCTTTCTAATCATTTTTCCAATGTAGAAGGAAAAACATTTGTCACAGTAGGCTGCATAGACTAGAAAGGTTGAGTGGCAGTCATTCTGGGCTTTGAACTGCACCGTGATGTTGAAGTGTTGAAAAGTGTAGGATGTGCCTGAGTGTATGAAAGGGCAGACTACACAATGATTGCAATGGCCCATACCTTTGGGGTTTGTCAGGTTAGCAGGCTCATGGGGCTCAGTGAAAAGTTACCGAATAGCTGGGAAACTATAGCAGAGCTAGTAAGGGAGACTGCTAGAAAGGTGCTTGGTGTGACATCTGGACAGAGGAAGGAGGACAAGGAGACCTGGTGGTGGAATGAGGAAGTACAGGAGAGTATACAGAGGAAGAGGCTGGCGAAGAAGAAGTGGGATTGCCAAAGAGGTGAAGAAAGTAGACATGAGTACAAGGAGATGAGACGCATGGCAAAGAGAAAGGTGGGGAAGGCTAATGATAAGGCATATGGAGAGTTGTATGAGAGATTGGACACTAAAGAGGAAGAAAAGGACCTGTACCGATTAGCTAGACAGAGGGACAGAGCTGGGAAAGATGTGCAGCAGGTAAGGGTGATAAAGGATAGTGAGGGAAACATACTCACAAGTTAGGAGAGTGTGTTGAGTAGATGGAAAGAGTACTTTGAAGGACTGATGAATGAAGAGAATGAGAGAGAAAGAAGGTTGGATGATGTGGGGATAGTGAATCAGGAAGTGAAACAGATTAGCAAGGAGGAGGTAAGGTCAGCTATGAAGAGGATGAAGAATGGAAAGGCTGTTGGCCCAGATGACATTCCAGTGGAAGCATGGAGGTGCTTAGATGAAATGGCAGTGGAATTTTTAACCAGATTGTTTAATGAAATTTTGGAAAGTCAAAGGATGCCTGAGGAGTGGAGAAAAAGTGTTTTGGTACCTATCTTTAAGAATAAGGGTGATGTGCAGAGCTGCAGTAAATACAGAGGGATACAACTGATCAGTCACAGCCTGAAGTTATGGGAAAGAGTAGTGGAAGCTAGGTTAAGAAAGGAAGTGATGATTAGTGATCAGCAGTATGGTTTCATGCCAGGAAAGAGCACTACAGATGCAATATTTGCTCTGAGAGTGTTGTTGGAGAAATACAGAGAAGGTTAGAAGGAGTTGCATTGTGTCTTTGTAGACTTAGAGAAAGCATATGACAGGGTGCCTAGAGAGGAGTTGTGGTATTGTATGAGGAAGTCGGGAGTGGCAGAGAAGTATGTAAGAGTGGTACAGGATATGTACGAGGGTAGTGTGACATTAGTGAGGACTGTGGTGTTAGTGACAGATACGTTTAAGGTGGAGGTGGGATTACATCAAGGATCAACTCTGAGCCCTTTCTTATTTGCAGTAGTGATGGACAGATTGACAGATGAGATCAGACAGGAGGCCCCGTGGACTATGATGTTTGCAGATGACATTGTGATATGTAGTGAGAGTAGGAACTAGGTTGAGCAGACCCTGGAGAGGTGGAGATATGCTTTAGAGAGGAGAGGAATGAAGGTCAGCAGGGCTGAAACAGAATATATATGTGTGTAAATGCGAGGAAGTGTAGAGGAATGGTGAGTATGCAGGGAGTAGAGTTGGTAAAGGTGGATAAGTTTAAGTATTTGGGATCAACAGTTCAGAGTAATGGTGAGTGTGGAAGAGAGGTGAAGAAGAGAGTACAGGCAGGGTGGAATGGGCGGAGAAGAGTGTCAGGAGTGATTTGTGATAGACGGGTACCAGTATAAGTGAAAGGGAAGGTCTACAAGAGGGTAGTGAGACCAGCTATGTTATATGGGTTGGAGACAGTGACATCGACGAAAAGGCAGGAGTCAGAGCTGGATGTGGCAGAGTTAAAGATGTTAAGATTTGCACAGGGTGTGACTAGGATGGATAGGATTAGGAATCAGTATATTAGAGGGTCAGCTCAGGTTGGACAGTTTGGAGACAAAGCAAGAGAGGCGAGATTGCATTGGTTTGGACATGTGCTGAGGAGGGATGCTGGGTATATTGGGAAAAGGTTGCTAAGGATGGAGTTGCCAGGTAAGAGGAAAAGAGGAAGGCCTAAGATAAGGTTTATGGATGTGGTGAGAGAGGACATGCAGGCGGTTGGTGTGAAAGAGCATGATGCAGAGGACAGGAAGAAATGGAAACAGAAGATC
>NC_056737.1:1446145050-1446252550 GCF_019279795.1 Protopterus annectens
AATCATGATAGGCCATACAGAATGGCCAGACATACAACAATCTCTTAGCAAGCAAATAAAATGTCTGAACATAGCAAAGAAAAATACAACCAGCCAGTAATTCTCACATGTTTATTATACTCTGATGTCTTGGCCAAAGCCTTCAAGGAGTAAACATCACCATATATACATGCTTTAATCTCAAGAGGTAATTAACTCCTAATTACATAGTTGAATAAACAGTCTCCAATTACACTCCACATTTAACCCCCCATTGGATAAAGTATCACGGTTAATATTAATACATTGAAGTCTGTACATATCAATTGTCCTTTTATGAATGTTTCATCACACTGAGGAACAGAGGTTTTCAGAAACAGTACCTTGAGACCCACTACTGTTCCCATGTTGTAATTTATTCAAATGTACAGCTATAGAGCTGACACATTTCTTATCAGCAATATGCCTGACATGTTCTAACAGCCGAGTTTTAAAACATGTGTTACTGCCCCCCGCATAAAATATGTTACTAGCCATCTAGGAGCATTCTTTATACACCTACCTCTTGAATGTACAGGCTTCAACATATTTCCCAGCCACTCCCCTCAGCAGGAATTACAGCACTAAATAATGATAGATCAGTATACCTATCCACGTATCCACCTACTACCGTATGACATCTGGACAAAGCCTGACATAATTGGTTAAGAGAAGCCCAAATACATGGCCATACATGAAATATTGCTATTATTCACTGAGAAAGTTGCTGGTGTTACATTGTTTGTTGTAACATATCTTTTCTGAGGGATATAAAGTCAGAATAACAAATGGATGTTACGATCTACATAATGCAATCACCAGAATATGCTACTGATTTGCCAAGGACAACACCTGTCAGGGGAAGAGTCCATACATAACAGGCTAACCTGTGGCCATTATGTGGATGGCCCAACAGTTGAGAGCAATGCAGAGACAGAACTTTGTCCGACTGAAACCCATGAAGAAGTAGCATGTGCATGCAAACCCTATTAAACTAGCAGTATTCCAAGCATATAACAGCAAAACTCACATTCTGCTCCTAAGTCTTGAACCTTTTCCACCATTTAGTTGGCTTGTTATAAGAGGTAGTAGCCCACACAACTCCAGGATGCCTTTCCCACAAGTAAGGGAAAGGGCCAATGCCTACATGGAGTACTCATTTATAGGATGTGTTGCCATGACATTGGCTATTGGAAGAACTACACAGCTGCTCTGCGTGTATTTAGCAAGTGGGGAACCCCAGTAGGTGCACAGGCCATAACCAGGTCATGAGCAGAGAGAGAGAGAGAGAGAGAGAGAGAGGGGGAGAGAGAGGGAGAGAGAGAGAGAGAGAGAGAGAGAGAGAGAGAGAGAGAGAGAGAGAGAGAGAGAGAGAGAGAGAGAGAGAGAGAGAGAGAGAGAGAGAGAGAGACATAAACTGGAAAAGAAAAAAAAGAAAAAATGTAAGTGGAACAAGTAAGCAAGTAACTGAATGCAGTACTTGGTCTGTAATAATGGGAAATATAATTTTGGAGGACTATATGTCCCAACACGACATGCTGTACTAATGTCCTGCTAAACTCCCAGATATGCTCAGAACTAGTTCAAAATGATGTGAAGATTACTGATCCTACAGACATTGCCAACATACTGGCTGACAGGTTCAGTGCAAACTTCTCCCCCCCTCCCCCCCAAAAGGAGAGATATCTATACCAAGCGATTGCAGCCCCCAAAACATCTCCAACGCCCAAGTGAGAACTGCTCTCTCCAAAGCAAAAAACACAGCATCCATGGGACCTGATGGTGTCCCCGGCTGTGTGCTCCATGAACTCAACGAGGAATTAAACCCACAGCTAGGACAGCTGTTTAATCATAGTCTTACCTCTGGATACGCATCAGGAGTGGCACTGCAACTGTGGTCCCACTTCACAAAGGCGGTGCCTCCACCGACCCTGGAAATTACCGCCCATTAGCTTGACAAGCCTTATCTGCAAAGCCATGGAGAGGATCATAATGGACCTCATAAATAAAGACATAGGGAATTTGCAGACTTTGGATCCATCCCAGTTTGGCTTTGTCAAAGGCAGATCATGCCTTCTAAACTTGGTTGACTTTTTCAAACAGTCACCAAAGCCATTGATGAGGAAAGGCAGTCCATACAGCCTACCTCGATCTGGCGAAGGCCTTTGATACAATACCCCACTGGGTATCATTGAAAAACTCATCAGCTTAAATGTTAACCCATACATCACAAGATGGGTTGCAAACTGGCTGAGTGACAGAACCCACAGGGTCAGAGTTGCTGGCCATGTCAGACTCAAAGCCTGTCACAAGTGGTGTACCACAGGGCTCAGTCCTGGCCCACTCTTGTTTGGCATCTACTTTTCCAAGTACAAGCAAACACAGGAGGGTTATGGCTGACAAAGTTTGCAGATGACTGCAAACTGGGCCATAGTAGAAAACACATCTGACACAGATATCCTTCAGAAGGGTCTCACAGAAACGGATAACTGGTGCCAGAGCCATGGCCTAAAGTTAAATGCCAAAAATGCATAGTCATACCCTTCGAAAAACAAGGTTACCCCTAGCTACCAAATAGGTGGCAATCCACTGAGCACAGAAGAAGTTATCAGGGACCTGGGGACCCAGGTTGATAGTAGTCTGTCATTCGACACCCATGTAGCTAAAGTAGTTAGGAAGACCTTCTACATTGCCCACCTTATCATGAAGGGATTCTCATCTAGATCAAGGGAGGTCATAGTCTCCCTATACTCATCACTCATCAGACCAATGATTGAGTACAATGCCCCCATCGGAATGTATCTGACCCGACACTTGCAGCAGCTGGAGAGGCCACAAAAGTTCCCCACCAAAAGGATAAAGGGTCTCAAACATCTGTCCTATGCTGCCCGACTGAAAGAACTCCAGCTCTATTCAGTCGCCTACCGCTTGCCCAGAGGTGACCTTTGCCTAACATACAAGGCCATGTCAAACCCAGATTTGATGAATATGCTTCACCTCAAAAAATCTAGATCCATCAGAGCCACAAGGGCGGAGACTTAAACCTCGACACGGCTATTAATAGGACGTGCTGGAGGGATAGATTCATCACCCAAAGACTCCTATGCTGTGGAATAAAATCACGGTATATGTGAGGCAGAGCACCTCGCTGGCCTTGTTCAAGAGAAATCTTGACCAATGGATGGGAGATCGCAGATATACCCCAGGGATTACCTCAGTGTCACTGCTCAACAGAGGCACAGCAAAATAATGGGTATAGTTCCCCATACTAAAGGGGTGGCGTAAGCCACAAAACTATGGGCTAGGCTTGTAAATGCCCTCGGGCAGATAGCCTAGTATGAACCTATGAACCTATGAACCTATGAACCTAAACAGCTGCTATGGCCATAGCATCTTATTCTCTCTGCAGTGGAAGATATCAGACATAACTCTCAACTGCACAAATCCTCACAGAATGTCCACATTTTACCATCATGTATTTTGTCTGTTACTCCTGAGATCTGTACTTTACTGGCAAATAGCTGAGGACTGAAGTCATCAGGCAATGACAAACACTTGAGTTTAAGACTCCACATCCTTAAGAGTATTCACTGTAATGCTAAATGTATCATTCTATGAACTTCCTATGTATGTAACAGGTATATTTAAAGTCTGTCCCTATTCATCCCCCCATCATTTTAAGCATTGTCCAGATGTGATGCTCTGAGAGGTTGTAAGATGGGATCACAGCTCAGGAGCCTGACTCACCTGGGAAAGAACAGCTCATATATGACAACTGCAGGAGTGTCTGTCAAACAGTTGTGACTGTGTCACTGCTAGGCCAGTTAATGGGATGTTTTCCATATCCATGTTACCTATGATTATGAGTATGACACATGTTTGCCTTGTAAAGCTAAGACATCTATAGAGGGCACATGCATAGTAGAATACTGTGGCAGACATGTGTTGAACTGCATGTGATATATTGACTTAATAACATTCAACTGTGCAGTGTTCTGCTGGACAATATTTACATTTGTGACTATCTGTAGTCACATACACGTATACCTGTGTTATGTCAGCCAAACCACTGGCAGGTCTATGAGCAATGCCATTGTAACATAATAGCCTATTTATGACTGTTGGACATCTTCCATATTATCACAGTGATGTCAAACCCTACTGTGCAATCAACGTACTAATGTATGGTGCAGCTATATTAATACAGTATCAATATTGGTGTCCCTTTTGACACCCATTTATGTGTGCCATTGTCCAGACGTACTGCTGTAACAGGTTAAGAAATATTCACAAGCTGGGAAAGCCAACAACACAAGAACTGAAGATGGTGAGTGAAAGGAAAACTGCTCTTACAACTGGTAAAACCTCACGATAGTTTATTGAACAATTCCACACGACTGGTTAAGCGCTTTCGACTGGTGATCAGTCTTCATCAGAACAAACAACACATATCATCCCAAAGTATTTATACACATCCTAAATCACCTTAATTGATGTTTAACTAATTAAAATCCCGCCAAAAAGTTTAAAGCCATATTACACATTTACTATAATACACTGTAAGTAAACCAACCTTAAATCAAGATGTGACTTTCAAATACACATGTAATATAATAATATATACAATAGTAATATATGCAGTAATATATAATGGGTAAAACCTCTTGGTGTAACTGTAAATATCCGTATAACTATCTAATAAAAATCTAATAAAAATAATAATAATAATATATATAAATATATGCACTTCACTTGTGTGATAAAGTTAAAAATCCCAGTAACAAACCTAAGAGTTGAAATTTACTCTAAAGCTAAAAAGGTTTTATACTTATAAAATCATTGAGACCAGGTGGTCTCGTGGAACTGCTAGGATTTGCCATTTACTGCAAGCGGCTAATTTCATTTTCCAGTCACCCAAATGGGCTAACATCTATCTGTTCTACAATGGAAAACAAAACCATGTTCCTCACCTTTATCCAAGATGTGTCTGTACAATGCATTTTTGGTATCTTGTTTCCTATTTTGTACGCATGTTCAGAATGCGTCTGTTCAGCTGTCTCTGCCTTGCCTATGTAATGCGTTGCATAGTTTACAGACTGCCAGATAGACCACATGTTTTGTTCTACAGTTACCACATTTGCTTTTTATAGTAGTATGACACAAATCATTAAGTTGAATAGTCATGTTAGAATTAATGTATTTACACTGTTTGCAGTTCCCATTTAACTGTACCCTTATGTGATCCATGCTTTGATCTTTCTGCCTTATTATCGGCTTTTTCTAATAGCCTTTTATATTTGGGGCAGTTTTATATACACATCTTGGTTTACTACCCAATAGCTCTTCCTTGTCCAATACTCTAAGTGTTGACCAATGCCTTTCCAATATTTCCTTTATAATATGTGTGGTCGGGTGTACATAAGGACACAAACTCTTCCTGATGTTTCACTACAAATTCCTACTTTTTTGTCCATCTGATACGCACCTAATAGGGGTGGATATTTATTACCCCATTCATTGTACACATAACTGATGACCTCCAAGACCATCTTTTCAGGGTAAGCTCTACTCAAAAACATTTCTTTGATGGTATTAAGCTCCTTTTCCAAGATTATTTTGTTAGAAGACATTCTTGCTACTGCATACATTGGCCTTTTATGACATTCTGAAATACATGGGGGGGATGGTTACTACTATAATGGACGTAATCATTGGAAAAAGTGGGTTTCCTATGCACCCTAGAGATGAACCCTTGATTGTTATGACTCAATGCTACGTCCAAAAATGATATTTCATGGTAACTGTATTCATAAGTGAATTTCAAGAATTCGACTGTCTTGTTTAGGTACTCCATAAATTCTAGTAACCTAGAAATAGGTTAAGAAATATGTTTGAGCAGCAAGAATGTAAATACAGTGTGCCATACTTACATTCAACAGAAATGTATACCAGGTATCCCCTGAGCACATGTATGTATGCATATGTTCAACTGGAAGGCACAAAACTAATCACATGGGTTTCAAGCAGTCAGGTAAATAGGTTGTGCATGTTGTGCATGTGTGTTATATCAGTGTCAGTGCATATGACAGGCATATATGTGTACAGCTACTGGTGGTTGCATTAACTTGACACTGATATGGGTACTGGAGTAGGCATGATTATTAGGTACTACTCAGAAAAGTGTCCACCTGTGTTATGACCCTCTGTCCATGCCTACCACTACCAGCTATATCAACACCTATATATAGTGGATATCACAAGTGCACATTCCCCTGTTGGAATGCCAGGTTTGTGTGCTGTATGACAATCAGACCATGGAAGATCATTCATAATATTTCTCATCTTGAATGTGACCCCTAACCTGTCCAATTCCATTGCAATACAATCAAAGATGTTTCTAGCAAGGTGAGCAACTATTGCCAAGTGAAGATGTGCCATGATGTTAGAGTCCAGACCAAGATGGATGAATGCTGCAACCATCTCAAGAAGTGCATACACAAGTTTAAGGGTGTGCACACTCATTCAACTGGTGTATTGTATTGAGTACTATTTCCATATGTTTTCACAGACCAGTTTGTTGTGTTTTCAATTGAATTATATAAGCTATAGGTCACACTACAGGTGGGAATTGTTATGAAATGAGTAATTGTGGTGTCATGTTCCAATTGCACAAATACCAGGCAATCAGGGGTGTGTAGTCTTTATATCCACTGTAGCTATATGGGCACAGCAGTATCTGACCTGTATATCCAGCCTCCACCAAGGTAGAGTAATCCTCTTTGCTGGACAGCAGCAATACACAAACCACAAAATAGTTTGCTACATTGGCTGTACAGGGACACATAGGTGCAGGCAACAATTTTGAAACAAGTCCACCTATATCTGAACAAGCAAGTAAGTTCACAGGTGATGTCCTGTAAGGCTGAATTTGACTATGAATCAGACATATCCACACCACCAAGGACAATTGCAACCATGTTTTCACATATGTTGTACATCTCAGATGAAACAACACAATTCACCCTGTACTGGGGGTAAAAAACACCTCATACACACATGCCATGGATATAGGCAACCTGCATCACACAGGTTAGGTGGGAACATTGCTACCCTGTCCACCCCAGTCATACATGGAGATATGCACATCAACCACACTCCTCCCCACAGCAATGGTGAGCATGTACATATTGCCTACTGATGGCAACAACAGCATATTTCCATGGAGCATAATAACATCTGTGTCTGCCTTCTACATGAACTCAGGCATGTGCTCAGAGCTCAATCACACACCACAGTCAGACACAGAACTGCCACCATACACACACCATCCACACGGAAGATGACCACTGTCAACCCTCTGCACAGAAATGAATGGAGGATAGAGGATTATGCAATCAAGTGCCCAACACTGGGAGGAATAAGATAGCTCAAGGACAGGCATATAATGCAATCTGATATAGCCATGATAGCTTGGAGGTTTCCATTGTAGTCTGGATTATTTGCAAGTAAGATCCACTGTTAATGTGCATTTAGACAACTGTATGAGGTCAAGTGACCTTTTCCGGTTAATGTCTTCCAGGTAACATGCAGAGTGCACTCCTACCAGCATTCTCTGTTGGGGAAACAGACATCAGCACCTAATATGTGATTGGACATTATGCCCTGTGATGTGGATGGAGAACAGAAGATGTGTGGGAGAGGACTGCCCTATGGAACAGTATGGTCAACAGGGTAAATGATGCTGGCCTGCACAGCAGAGCTTACATATATGTGCAGCATTGGACTACTGACCTCAAATGCCATGCCCATCAATGGTCTGCTACTGTAGCAAGAGACCGGATAGACACAGGTGGGGGCCCAGCCATCCAGCCCCCAGTGACACCCACAGAGGATCTCCTCACCACACTTGGGCCACACGTTGAATGCACAAGCCATGATGCTGAGGGAAGCATTGCGGAGGTGGGTTGCACACACAAACTGGATGAGGAGTGTGCAGGTAAGGGCCCACTGGGGATTAGTACACTAACGTATCAGACATACATGTATCTGTATTGTATTGACATGCATGTGTCAGGTCTGATTGCAGTTGTGGATGGGGTTTTCTAATGCACAGAGTTGCAGCTCTATGGTGAAGCAGGACATTGTGCATTATTGCGGTTAATACTGTAGATGTGCAGACATAATGCATCCATCCTATACCAAGGCCACATGTGTGTCTGCTGAAAATAACTCTCTCTCACAACTACCTAGGACCCTCTGGTCTGCATATGGGATGGCAGCCTGAAGTTGGTGGGTATTACATTGTTCTGTTGTTGCCTGGCAGTACCCCGGGTATGTGAAGTGCATGCAATTTACCATGCACACAACCATCAATAATAGCTATATTGCTTTATGTAATAGCTATATTGCTTGTTGTGCATGTTCACTTGTGCTGGGGTTAACTGTATTGCATCACAGTCGTCACCAATGGGGCCTATCTGATGTGAATTCAACATTCCTGTAGCATACCTCACAACTCAGTGCCAAAACATCTGGACAGAGGTCAGCATATTATGCTGGACAAACGTCCTAAGGTAAGGTCATGCGTGACACATTACTGGTATACAGTGGATATAAATTGTGCACATACCCCTGTTAAGAAGCAAGGTGTTCCTGTTACATACTAGTTAGGACCACAGTATGACAATCCACACCTCTTCCAGCCTTTAATGTGACCCATAACAGGTACAGTTCACTTGTAAAACTAAGCATCTGTACTCATGTATTTCACCTACAAGGCAGGTCACCTGTGAGGGTGGCAGATGTCCTATCAGCATGATGTTTCAGTCAGGTATGATACCTCATGCTGCCATATGTGTCAGTACACTCACTGTGGCCTATTTGGCTATAATATAACATACATGGGCATTGTTAAGGCACACAGACCACTTCCGACCATGTATAGGTTTCAAACATATGGATATTCCAGACATATTTGTACAGAGAACTGTACAATGGTTTAACCTGCTGAGGCAGATGCTGTCACCACACTATATAAAGTAATGGCAGTGGGAGGTGCTCACCAACCATGTATGGTATACACACCAAAATGATGTAAGCCACACATGATATGATTTTCACACACACAATCTCCAGCATAAGTATTAGAACTCTTGCATGCCACAGAGCTTAAACATTCCCACATCTTCCACATGTACTTCTAAGGTGGATGACATCAACAGGTCTACTAAAGTGGAGTGAAGGGAAGTGTAAATGGTAGTACACAGGTAAAATATGACATGAGCCAGACAGTACATGATTCACACACACTTGCCAGTATTGAGATTAGAACTCCTCCCTATCTTGGTATTCCTACTATAGTGCTGCTAAGTTATGAGATACACCACAGAGCTTATGCATTTCCAACTCAACTAAAGGTACTTCTGATGTGGATAATATCAACAGGTCTACTAAATTGGAGTGAAGGGAAGTGTAAAGGGTAGTACACAGGTCAAAAATGGTATGAGCCAGATAGTACATAATTCACACACACACACAAACACCTTCCAGTATTGGGATTATAACTCCTGCCTACCTAGGTATGTCTACTATACTGTTACACAGTTACCACATGCGCTACAGAGCTTAATAAACTTTCACATGGCCAAAGCTGATGATAACTGCACAGCTGTGGTAAAGTATTACAGGTGGCAGACAGTCTGCCTTCTGTTCCACCCATACATCATGCTTGTTCTTTCTGTCTTGCACTCCAACTAGCATTATGGCTTAGCACTTCACCAGGTTATTGCATCATGAAGTGTGGCACACCTGTGAGCCATCAACAGTACTCGTTTATCACAGATGTCACCCCAGTACTTACTAGTTATGTCCACCCCTCCTGGCATGTTTGAATGGCAGTTAGGCAGGATACGTACCCAAAGAATGGCGTACGGCAACTGTGGTCCCACTCCACAAAGGCGGTGCTTCTACAGACCCTGGAAATTACCGCCCCATAAGCTTGACAAGCCTTGTCTGCAAAGCTATGGAGAGGATCATAATGGAACTCATAAATAAAGACATTGGGGACCTACAGACACTGGATCCTACCCAATTTGGCTTTGTCAAGGGCAGATCCTGCCTCTTGAACTTGGTCGACTTTTTCGAAACAGTCACTAAGGGCATTGATGAGGGTAAGGCAGTTCACACAGCCTACCTTGACCTAGCAAAAACGTTTGACACAATACCCCACTTGGGCATCATAGAAAAGCTCACCAGCTTAGATGTAAACCCATATGTCACAAGATGGGTTGCAAACTGGCTCAAGGACAGAACACACAGGGTTAGAGTTGCTGGTGCCATGTCAGACTCTACGCCGGTCACGAGCGGTGTCCCACAGGGCTCAGTCCTGGGCCCCCTCTTGTTCGGCATTTATTTTTCTGAAGTGCAGGCAAACATACGGGGATTGTGGCTGACAAAATTTGCAGATGACTGCAAACTGGGCACCATAATTGACACTCCATCAGACACAGACATCCTCCAGAGAGGTCTCATAGAAATGGATAACTGGTGCCAGAGCCATGGCCTTAAGCTAAATGCCAAAAAATGTATAGTCATACCCTTTGGGAAAAGCAAGGTAACCCCTAATTACCACATAGGTGGTAATCCATTAAACACGGAAGAAGTTATCTGGGACCTGGAGACCCAAGTTGACAGTAACCTCTCTTTTGACACTCACATTGCCAAAGTAGTTAGGAAGACCTTCTACATTGCCCATGAAGGGATTCACATCCAGATCAGGAGAGGTCATTGTACCCCTGTACTCTTCACTTATCAGACCAATGATTGAGTACAATGCCCCATTCGGAATGTACCTTACCCGACACCTGCAGCAGTTGGAAAGACCCCAAAAGTTCCTCACCAAAAGGATAAAGGGGCTCAAACATATGTCATACGATGCCCGACTGAAGAAACTCCAGCTCTATTCAGTCGCATACCGTCTGCTCAGAGGTGATCTGTGCCTGACATACAAGGCCATGTCCAACCCGGAATTAATGGACATGCTCCACCTCAAAAAATCCAAATCCACCAGAGCCACGAGAGCAAGAGACTTAAACCTCAACACGGATATAAATAGGATGTGCTGGAGGGACAGATTCATTACCCAGAGACTCCCTACACTATGGAACAGAATCCCAGTCCATGTGAGGCAGAGCCCCTCACTGACTCTGTTCAAGAGAAATCTTGATGAGTGGATGGGAGATCATAGGTTTACCCTGGGAATCATCTCTGTGTCACTGCTGGACAGAGGCACAGCAAACTAATGGGTATAGTATTCTCATCCTAAGGGGTGGTGAAAGCCACACACACTCTGGCTAAGCTTATAAATGCCCTAGGGCAGATAGCCTAGTATGAAACTATGAACCTATGAACCTAAGTTATCTGTACTTTCACCCACTGACCTAGTGCACTTGTCCATTCTGGGTCACTGTTGCAACTGCCTCATGTACACAGACAACCCTCCTCTCTAAAATCCAAACACTCAAACCTGTGAGGGTTACCCATATATCACCCAATGTGGACATATGCACTTTCCAGCAAAGAATGAACTAGCAGGTTAAGAGGATCGGATCAATACCTGCACCACACCATGTGGAACACGTAGATCACCATGACACCCACTTTGACAGCCATGACATACAGTGAAAAGCCACACACCCACCTTCCTAGAGGCACTCAATAGACGTCTACCCAAACAGCACAGACCAGCAAGGCAGACACTCAATCAGACACTGTGACACGGCACATGCCAAGGGACACAAATTTAACATACACAGTGTGCCCCCAACCTAAGCCCCCAAGACTAACCACCTTGCGCAATACAGTGATCATGGGTAACTCAGTACTGACACACACATCCCACTCACTAGGTTGAATATGGAGTAGGTAACAGCCAAATATCAATCACATGCCAGCATTTAACACATGACTCAGCCAGTTATGTCACTCCACAACAACTACGAGTATCACTCCATATCCATGTGGGTGTGAATGAATTGGGACACACCTCCCTGGACTACATGACAGGAGACATGGTTGAACTCTCTGATTATGCTGTTTAGGCAGGTGTGACAGTAGCCCTGGGTAGTGTACCGCTATCACCCAGAATGATGCTGTGGTACTATCAACAAATGGTTGACTGCAACATCGGCTTACATGTTATGTGTCATTCTCAAGGGATCCAGCACCTCTCTGCTTGGGATGGCATGATTGCCAGAAGCCAATGACTTGCCATGGATGTCCTGCATCTGTCACTACTGGGTTGTCAGGTACTGGCTACGTGTCTTGCCACCCCTATGGTGCCTTATTAGGCAGTGTTCTTAATGTTATTACCACCATAACAGCTACACATGTATGCAATCTGAGGGTCATGCTGCTCAACAGTGGACATCTAACTGTCAGGATGCAGTCATTTATAGCGGTTGTTGGAGTGGAGGACACATGCATGCTGTAATGGAGAGGTGGTTCACAGCAGCAGACAGCAGGCCTGCAGTATCAGGCTATGACGCATTCCACAGCTGTCAGCCCCCAAACATGGAACACACCACACCTCCACAGGTGGTGTTATCTCCATATTCATTATGGATATGAACACCTCCAGACTAGCATCCCATCATAATGCATTGGAGATACTTCTGGTACAGCTGCCTTGGTGTAATGGTGCTATCCAGACCATAGCCTGCTATGGGTCCACATCTATGTTCCTAGACTGTCAATGCATATTACTCAACACCCTGTTATCTCTGATGGTCCAATGCAACATTGACATAGTACAAATCTTCCGCTATCCCTCCATCACCTGGGGAATGTAGCCAATCACCAGTACAGTGGCCCAACACTTCTGGGATTCATCATTTCAATTGCCCTAGACCAACTCATACTGACCCCTGGTAGAGGATGCAACAACTTGACCTGTGTTGACCACTTAAAAATGGGGCCATTGCACATCCCCAGATGTCAATCCCTGCATGGTGAGATTCACACAGGCTGTAATCAACATGGAACTGAACATGTCAGCCACACCCCCACAATGAAAATCTCCTGGCAAAAACACTCCAAAGCTGACTTTACAGCCATGAAAACAGGGGTGGATGTCTTCACTGCACTCATGGCAATGGGATGTAGCTGCATGACTGTGGAATCATGGACATAGGCACTGTGCAAACAGGTACATGAATGCATGGTACCAGCCAGAGCCAAAAGAACCCAGACACTGCCCTCCAAACACTGGGAGACAATGTGATGGCCCACTACCATTACTGAAGTGTACATCAGAAGGAGGACACTGTTGCAGGGCAAGGTGATGTCCCATGACTGTTGAACTCCCTTATTAGCCTCAAACACAACTTTGGATCTCTCATGGAGTCCCTGACAGGCATCTATGGCAGCAGAGATGCAGCAGACACTGACGATAGTCACAACAGCCTTGATAGTTACATCAACAATCTCCACAGCATTAAACACAAGCACTGTGAGTTACTGCACAAAGCTAATACCTATCCTGAGGCAACAGATTTTGGCCACAGTCATGGAACACATTCAGTGCCAGCTTTACCCCTTTTTCCTCCCACAAGTGAAGTGCTGACTGAATGTGTTCTCACATGCTGCATCCCATTTCTGGTCTAGGCATCTGTGTGTCACCAGAATGTGGCCCTGCATCAAGACCACAGGGTATGGCAGTGTGGTGACACATCCACCATGTCATAGATCTATAACACAGTGATTGCATATCCCTCACAGATTTTAGGGATGAGGGTTGTCCATAGGTACATGTTGATGTACAACATCTGTTGTAGAATGGAGAATGGTACATGTTCTGGTTTGGACACACCTCCGATTGCTAATGACCACAGCCACAGGGGATATTCATCAACCAAACACACTGGGATTACTATTCACACACACACACACACACACACACACACACACACACACACACACACACACACACACACACACACACACACACACACACACACACTTGCCAGTACTGAGATCCATAGATTCATTGCTTCATATGTGTGTAGTAGTTGAATGGGCCTGAAGGCTAGCCCAAGGGAATACCTTGGCATCAGGCTACATGACAATAGTCCACAGTGTGGCTCAGGAGTATAGTCACTGTTGTGGTCCCCAGGGGTGGATACTCTATTCCCATCCACTCATCCAGGTTTCTATTGTGGGTGGCCAGTGCTGTGCACTATGTCACATGTATGTGGTCTATATTCCATAACATGGATAGTGTCTGGGTTGTGCACATGTCCCACATGCATGTTCATTGATATGTGGAAGTGTGCTTGAGGTCTCTGGGGTATGTTGTGTTGACAGATTGGTATCTTCTGATGTAGCATTCTTGACCTCATTTGGTGAGATCTGGCTATGTAACTGAGGTAGTGATTGCACCTACATTGACAGTATGATATGGGTATTCAGTGGAGTTAGTGGCATCTGTCCATAAAAGGCATGTGTATAAGGCATGGTATTCCATTTGTGGTGTACATTTGCAAACTATACAGTTGTTGCAGGTGTCCAGTGGGGAACATGGTAAAAGGGCCACTATACACATTGATTGGGCTACTGAGGGGATAGAACAGGGTGCCATGTTCATAGGTTCATAGGTTCATAGGTTTATACTAGGCTATCTGCCCGAGGGCATTTACAAGCCTAGCCCATAGTTTTGTGGCTTACGCCACCCCTTTAGTATGGGGAACTATACCCATTATTTTGCTGTGCCTCTGTCGAGCAGTGACACTGAGGTAATGCCTGGGGTATATCTGCGATCTCCCATCCATTGGTCAAGATTTCTCTTGAACAAGGCCAGCGAGGTGCTCTGCCTCACATATACCGGGATTTTATTCCACAGCATAGGGAGTCTTTGGGTGATGAATCTATCCCTCCAGCACGTCCTATTAATAGCCGTGTCGAGGTTTAGGTCTCTCGCCCTTGTGGCTCTGATGGATCTAGATTTTTTGAGGTGAAGCATATTCATCAAATCTGGGTTTGACATGGCCTTGTATGTTAGGCAAAGGTCACCTCTGAGCAAGCGTGGCGACTGAATAGAGCTGGAGTTCTTTCAGTCGGGCAGCATAGGACAGATGTTTGAGACCCTTTATCCTTTTGGTGAGGAACTTTTGTGGCCTCTCCAGCTGCTGCAAGTGTCGGGTCAGATACATTCGAATGGGGCATTGTACTCAATCATTGGTCTGATGAGTGATGAGTATAGGGAGACTATGACCTCCCTTGATCTAGATGAGAATCCCTTCATGATAAGGTGGGCAATGTAGAAGGTCTTCCTAACTACTTTAGCTACATGGGTGTTGAATGACAGACTACTATCAACCTGGATCCCCAGGTCCCTGATAACTTCTTCTGTGCTCAGTGGATTGCCACCTATTTGGTAGCTAGGGGTAACCTTGTTTTTCCGAAGGGTATGACTATGCATTTTGGCATTTAACTTAGGCCATGGCTCTGGCACCAGTTATCCGTTTCTGTGAGACCCTTCTGAAGGATATCTGTGTCAGATGTGTTTTCTACTATGGCCCAGTTTGCAGTCATCTGCAAACTTTGTCAGCCATAACCCTCCTGTGTTTGCTTGTACTTCGGAAAAGTAGATGCCAAACAAGAGTGGGCCCAGGACTGAGCCCTGTGGTACACCACTTGTGACAGGCTTTGAGTCTGACATGGCGCCAGCAACTCTGACCCTGTGGGTTCTGTCACTCAGCCAGTTTGCAACCCATCTTGTGATGTATGGGTTAACATTTAAGCTGATGAGTTTTTCAATGATACCCGAGTGGGGTATTGTATCGAAGGCCTTCGCCAGATCGAGGTAGGCTGTATGGACTGCCTTTCCCTCATCAATGGCTTTGGCGACTGTTTCGAAAAAGTCTACCAAGTTTAGAAGGCATGATCTGCCTTTGACAAAGCCAAACTGGGATGGATCCAAAGTCTGCAAATTTCCTATGTCTTTATTTATGAGGTCCATTATGATCCTCTCCATGGCTTTGCAGATAAGGCTTGTCAAGCTAATGGGCCGGTAATTTCCAGGGTCGGTGGAGGCACCACCTTTGTGAAGTGGGACCACAGTTGCAGTGCGCCACCCTGGCAATGCGATCCAGAGGTAAGACTATGATTAAACAGCTGTCCTAGCTGTGGGTTTAATTCCTCGTTGAGTTCGTGGAGCACACAGCCGGGACACCATCAGGTCCCATGGATGCTGTGTTTTTGCTTTGGAGAGAGCAGTTCTCACTTGGGCGTTGGAGATGTTTGGGGGCTGCAATCGCTTGGTATAGATATCTCTCCTTTGGGGAGGGGGGTTGCACTGAACCTGTCAGCCAGTATGTTGGCAATGTCTGTAGGATCAGTAATCTTCACATCATTTTGAACTAGTTCTGAGCATATCTGGGAGTTTCCTCCCAGGTTTCTAACATAGCTAAAGAAGGCCTTATGATTGTCTTTTGAGTCTTTAGCTATTTTTCTCTCACAATTTGCTTTGGATGATTTTATGAGAGCTCTTAGTTTTTGACTTATAGTGATCAAGGGTGTCTTACCTTTTAAGGATTTTGCTCTATCTTGTAGTAGCTTCCTCCTTTTGTTGTAGAGTTTGTTTATGGCTGGGGTCCACCAGACTGGACGCTTGCCTTTGGTACAAAGAGTCTTTGTTTTGCTTGGGATTGCCTTATCCATGCAGTCCTGCAGGTGCTGGTAGAAGGCATTTGTAAGTGATTCAGCGGCTTGAGTACTGTTTTCCGCGGCTCGGGGCCTTAAAGGAGACCACACTAGTCTTTAGAAGTGTGAAGTCGGCTTCGAGAAGTTTTACTGTGGTCTTTTTATTTCAGGTGGGGTGGGATGAGGACCTCCAGCGAGATTAGTTTGTGATCTGATCTCACCAGTGAGGGGTATACTTCGTGTTGAACATTGTGCTCCCATGTTCGTGATGATGAGATCAAGTATGTTTTCTCCTCTTGTGGGGATGGTGACTAGTTGTTCCATGGCATTTGAGTTTATGAATTCCAGGAACTTTTGGGCTAGGGTGTTTGGGCTTGAGTAGTGTTCCCAGTCTATATTAGGGTAATTGAAGTCACCTAGTATGATGGTGTTTGGTGATACATTTATCCCCTCTAGTGTTTTCAGGAAGGCCATGTGAGGTTCCTGAGTTTGTGAGGGTGGCCTGTAACATGCTACAATTTGCAGAGCAGTCTTGCCTATGGTTAATTGCACCTGGATGGTCTCCGATGCATCGTGCGTTGCCACCAGTCTTGAGGTGTGGGTGTCCTTGATGAATATGGAAACCCCCCCCCTCCTTTCTTGGTATTGTCCGGATTTTGGGTCCGGAACGCATGATAAGAGGTAAAACCTGATAGTGCTGGGGTGCTCTCAGGAGCCTTGAACCAGGTTTCTGTCACTGCACAGACATCGATGTTCTCCATACTGAGAAGGGCCTCGAGTGCATGCATTTTGAGATTTAGACTTCTGGCATTGAGCAGCATTACCCTTAGTTTTTTTCCTTTTTTGTGTTCTAGGGTGGTAGGTTTAGAATTTGAGCCTTGCCTAAAAAAGGCACTATGGGGTGGCAAGAGCCTTTGACAATATCCGAATCCCAGGGTGACAGGTGCAAGCCGCCCTTCAAGCAGCGTGGCTTGTCCAGCATGTCATCCCAGGCAGACAGACATTGATCCCCTTTGAATGACACCAGAGTTTAAGCCAATTGTTAAAGCTGATCATCTTATCTCTGTATTGTGGCATCATTCTTGGTGAAGGTAGGATACTGCTCAAGGTCAGGGTCATACCTGCCTGGGCTACATAATCAGAGAGCTCCTCAATGTCTCTTTTCATGTAGTCCAAGGAGGTGCCTCAGGTCATTTACACCAGCGTGGACAATGACTGAGTCATATTTGTACCTGCTGTTGAGAGACCTGAGTGCTTGCGTTATGTGGCGGATTCTAGCGCCCGACAGGCAGCTTACTGTGACCTTCTCCTTACTCAGTCTGGTGAGCAGGACGTCAGTGTGTCTGACTATGGAGTCACCAATGACTAGTGTGTCTGGCATTGTGTTTGGCCTTAAGGGCTGTGACTGTTTGACACTCTGACTGTGAGGCCTATGTGTTGCAGGTGTTGTGTTCTGAGGTGGTGGTTGTTTGGGTGTCTGCTTTGGTGGCCTCTGCTGTTTTGGTAGATTTTTGATCAGAGCCGCCGAGTATGTCTTTGTGTGTTTATGTGTATGATTTGAGGTTGTGATGGTACTATGTGAGACTGGGTCTATAGTGTGTGTGGTAACCTTCTCCTCCTGACTGGTCTTGCCAGTCCTATGTTGAGAGAGCTCAGCCTCCAGTTTGGCTATAGTTGCATCTCTCGCATGTATTTGTGTTTTGTGGGAGGAGGAGAGGGTTGTCTGTGTACATGAGGCAATTGTAACATTGCCTCAATATTCCCAGGTTCACCAGCTGAGCAGGAGAGGACACTAGCAACTGATCCTCGACATGCTACAAGGACTAGACAAAAACTTTAAAAGAGATTCGGGACGTGGGTGACCGAGAAATGGGGTTTGCCTTTTTGGGGTGCTATCTATAAGAGTGCCATATCAAGGTAATAAGTACTCTAGGAGCAAGTGCTAGGTTTAACAGATAGAGAAAAGTCTACTTGGAGTCAAGTAGAGATGATCTTTTTAGGTATTAGGGAAAGTGCTAGTAACAGGGATGCTTAAAGGTAAGATTGAAAAGAATGCACTCTGCAGTGTGCACTAGAGAAGTTAGATATGAAAGTAGGTAACTTGAGTTTTACCTGTTTAAAAAGTTAAGGTTTAGTGGAGAGTTACTATTTTTAAAACAGCAAGATGGACTGAAAGGGGTGGTTACTTTTGTATTTTGGTACTATGAAATACTGTAGGATGGTCAATAAATTTAAATAATTGAAGGGGTGGATTTCAAAGTGATGGTTTTGTGATTACTCACATAAGCCAGTGAAAGTAGAGAGAAATGAGATATATGGTCAGATTAACATAAGAGCACGGCAACTAGAAACACAGTGGTATTTAACAAGACAACTTAAATAGGTGGTAGGGAGGAAAAATTCTGCCTGACTCAGAACAGAGAGAGCTGTGGTCTCTTTGAAGTTTTAATATGCTGTTAAAACAGAATGCAAGCAAAACACAAGGTAAAGAAAACAAACTACAGTATTCAAAATATAGAAAGGCAATACAGAAATACAAAAATAACAGCAAACTAACCTTTCCTTCACAGCAAAGTGTAGCAGAGTCTGGATGAGCCTTTCTGGTAAAGCTCTGAAATGTTTTAGTTTACTCCTTAAATAGAAATTTTAGTTCCTAGCTCCACCCCCTCTGTTAACAAGTGATTAACCTTAAGTGACCTCTTCTGTCTTATGAATGAGTCCTTAATTAATCAGTTCTTATTTCTGCCTGACTCAGAACAGAGAGAGCTGTGGTCTCTTTTGAAGTTTTAATATGCTGTTAAAACAGAATGCAAGCAAAACACAAGGTAAAGAAAACAAACTACAGTATTCAAAATATAGAAAGGCAATACAGAAATACAAAAAATAACAGCAAACTAACCTTTCCTTCACAGCAAAGTGTAGCAGAGTCTGGATGAGCCTTTCTGGTAAAGCCCTTTTACTTGCTGTCCTTTTACTTGCTGTATAACACGCACTCAGTCAGAAGATGTAACACATCAAAGTACTTTCTGATGTCAGTGGCACTGTTGTGGTCAACAGACATGTAATCCACTGCAATCACACCGCGAATACTATCTGTCAGGCAATATGCAGGGGAATAACCAACATAGTGGTAGTTGCCTAGCCAAATGTGTTTGTGTGTGATACATGGGTGGAGAGTGGTCTGAATAATAGAAGGGTTGCCTATATTACTCACTAATCCATACTGAAACATTTAGGGCTGTGGATTGTCTACACCAACCTCTCCGGTGTTTGACAACTGTTGGCCTTGTAATGTGGATTGGTCCTCAATATATTAATTTAACAAAATCCACCCCCCAAAGGATGCTGTTCTTACACAATCACACCGATCCCCACACAGAATACAGATGAGACACACACACCCTCACCAGTACTGAGTTTCAGATCCCTACCTAGCTATGTATTGCTACTACTATATACCACATTTATCACATGTGCCACAAGCTTATAGGATGGATGTTGTCCCAAGGTACTTCTAAGATGATGAACATCACCAGGCTTTGTAAATACTGGCATTGGCTGATGTAGTGGGTGAGAGATTCCATAAAATACTTTACCTTGCATACACATCTACATTTGCCAGGGTTGAGATTCAATCCTCTATCTAAGTATCTTTTTGGACCATTATGTTACACATTTACCACATGCACCACTAACCTTACATGGTTTATGATTGCCAACAGGTACTTGTAAAGTGGATGATATCTGCAGTACTGCTAAAGTCAGGCACTGAGATGTGTACTGGGTGTAAATGGGGCCAAAATCTTCAGACTATGGACATACATATGTACACAAACAAATACTTACCAGGGATGAGATTCAAACCCATACCTATGTAGTTATTGCTGCTACACTGTCTCACATAGGGCTTACATGTTGGGGAGCTGTGCAAAGGTATCTTTGAAGGTGAGTGACATCAGCAGCAGTGCTAAAGGAAGGGTAAGGGAAGTGTTGTAAGTGTGAATGACCACAAAATCAGGACTCTACAAGGATACACACAGTCTCTCACACAAACACTCACATTTACACAGTTGCCAAGATCAGGATTGAAACTCTTACCTAACTAGTATGCTACACTATAGTATTACACAGTTATCACAAGCACCACAGAGCTTATATGTTAGGGAGTTGTCCAAAGGTATTTTTTTAGGTGAGTTACATTAGCTGCAGTGCAGAAGGAGGGATATGGAAGATTTAGTGAGTGTGAATGGCCTCACCCACATTCATCTAGAAACACACACACGCACACACAACTTTACATTTGACAGGACTGAGATTACAACTGCTAAATGGATACCTATTTGTACTACAGTGTTACACAGTTATCACAAGCACCACTGACACTATAGGGCTGAGGGCTAACCAAAGGTATTTCTACAGTGAATGACATCAACACATCATGTGATATAGGCCAATGGGATGTATACTGGGTGGGACAGGACTCATAATGGGATACTTTCTGTTGCTGTCTTTCTCTTCCCCACATCTGTGTGTGTGTATGTTTGACATATTGTATTATGTTGGCCTTAGATATGTGTGTGTATTCCTATCCAATGTGTGTGTGTGAAGTATCAATGGTGTACAGTTTGGTGTGTGTGCACAGACAGCTGCGAATAACCGATATCTGTAGTCCACTGTGTTGTGAGGCATGGGCTTCATTTCTCTAAGTGTAGGAGCATGCCCAGTATGACCTTCTATATTGAGTGTGTACATCCATTCCAGGGTGGGTTGGTCTCCAGTTCAGGGTTTTGTGTGCTACAGCAACACCCAGCAAACTGTTTCTGCATGATATCTGTAGATAGGTTGTCAATATGGAGACACAATGGACTTAACATACAGGGGATACTGAAACTATTGCTGTCTGTGCTGCTTGTATAACATGTTTGGTTGTAGCATAGATATTCTGACATATGTACTGTTTGCATATTCTGACATATGTACTGTTTTACACTATGATGTGTCATGTCATCAGCTACTGACAGTTATTCTTTACTCACAGGTATTTACCAGGAAATATGAGATGAACAAAGCTGAGACCAATATTCTGAGGCATATAGACTACACATTCTGGCACACACCTGCCATTGTGGATGGGTAGCTTCAGACAATAGACTGCTGGTTTTGTGTAAATGTTGCAGCATCTTGTTAGTATGCTGGCTGGGGTTCCCATCCTTTTGTTTTTCTCAACTTCAAGGAATGGCTATAGCCTGCTGGGGCCATACCTTTCAGATGTACAGATACACCCAGGTTATCCAGAGACATAACTCATATATCTGGTCAGTTTACCTTCACGTTGTGGTTTACAAGTGGTTTTGTGGCCATTCATTCATGGGTTTGCAGTTGGGAGTAGTATGGGTAGACATTAGAGTTTCAGACTTCACACACTCCATGTCATCTATGCTTCTACACCTTCCCTCTGTTATTCTCTCCTCCACTTAACATTATGTAAGCAATATCTCAGAGGTATTCCTATAGTTAGGCCTTTATCCCAATAGTATGTATGGTCTGATCAACAGTCCTTGCAGTAGGACATAGGGAGGCATACTACTGGCATTTGTCAACATGGTCTTGCATTTGATTTCTGTTTACTGTTAGGTTGTTATTTGGGACCACCTGACATTCCATACATTGGCACTATGGGTGCGACATGGGTATAGAGGACTGTAGGCCACTTGAGAGTGTTGCAGGCCATCTGTTACTGCATTTCTACATGGGATTGTGGGGGGGGGGGTGCACACCTGCAGACTTTAACATTTGAAATGACTGTACTGGTATTTTGGTTACTCTGTTGGCTTCCATTTCATATTGTATTGTGACCTATCATGCAGACAGGAGGCATATCAGTAGAGTACACATGTTAGATCTTAATAGCATATAATATAAAGCAACACGAAAGAATGCATCCACAGCAGCTAAACACCGCAGTTATATTCCACAATCTAGCCACTGAATGTCCATCAGGTACGAAAAACGAATATCAAATAATTTATTGAGAAGTTAGCACTTTCACCATAAAGGCTTCATCAGACTTGTAAAATCAAAAGAAAATTTCAAACATTTAAATAACATATCATTTCAGTTGATTGGTTGTGACTACGTTTGACGTCATGCATTAATAAACAGCTGCTTAACTTTAAAGCCATATATTCAAAATCAATAACAATAGGTGATCCATATAATGAAATTAGAATTGAAAAATAGAGCCAATGATTAAAAAGTATAAATAATCAACAGACACTAAAATATATAACTTTTGTTGTCAGCTAAAATGCTTGTTGTCAGCTAAAACATATTACTGGCTATGCCAGCCTGGCTTGGCCTATCTAAGTAATGACCAAATGTCAAAGTTTTATTCATAAATGTCTTCCTATAGAAAGCAATGAAAATACATTCTGTAAAAAATAGCAACTAATAGCCAAACCTTGTTATTGCACTTAAATCAATAGTATAAGTTAAAAACAGACATTTCATTAATATAATTTGTAATATGACAAAGTAACCTTCATTTGGATATTTTCATATTTTTAGCCTCCTATTCCATAAAATAGGTTTTAAGGGTGTTTTATCATTCAGCCCTGGTGATCTATCAGCCCTAAGTCTGATGATCCATCTTAATTCACACTCTTCAGTGTGATTTTCGAGGTCACCACCTTGAATGTTAGGACTGATATTCTGCAGCACTAAAAACTTGAAAACATGTGCTGGACCTGCCTGTCTATAATGCTTGGCAAGGGCATTGATTTTGAAGCCAATACATATTTGATACAGATGTTCTCTAATGCGCTCACGGTATTTCCTATTTGTCTTGCCTATATAAAATGCTGTACATGATGAACACCTTGCAAGATAAATGACATGTTCACTTTGACAATTGGTAGCTGTACAAAAAGCACACTCTTGACCAGAGACAGGGTGTGTGAATGTAAGTCTGGTATCAATGTATTCACACTGATTACATTTATTACAAGGTTTGGTGTTGCCATCATTCAATGAATGATTGCTATTTATCATTGCAGATGTATAATGACATAAAATTTGTTTTAAATTCTTTTTGTTTTTAAACAAAAACTTCGGGTCATTCCCCACTCTCTTTTTTATATTCTCATCTAGAAGCAAGGTCCCCCAATGTTTCTTAATGATGTTGTTTAATTTTATATGTATCAGAACTAAAAAACATGGGGACACTCATCTGACAAATTTCCCTTGCCAATCGAACAGAATCACAGCCATTATTATCAGAGAAGTATGAGTTGGCTCTAGTATTTCTTAAATCATTAACCTCTCTGATAACTTTATTCACCTCTTTTGAATTATATTGCTTATCTATGAATCTTTTGGTGAGGTCAACTAATTCCTCTTGGTAACCTTCTTCAGATGGATTGAGTCTGGATGCTCTCATTACCTGACTCTTGACTACATTACCTAAAACAAAATGAGGATGCATGCTATTCCCGTGAAGTAACGTGTTTCTATGACATACTTTCCTATGTACGCCAGTATTGAGAAGACCACCCTCAAGTCTCTCAATACTAATGTCCAAAAAGGAAATATTGCTTCTAGAGCAACTCATGGTAAACTTGAGAAAATCGGTCAGACCATTAATGGTGGAGACAAATTCTATGAGATCCTTCTCATTACACTTCCAAACCAAAAACAAATCGTCTACAAAATGTTTGTAGAACCCAACATTCAATCTAAAACTTCTCAACAACAAGCATTTTAGCTGACAACAAAAATTATATATTTTAGTGTCTGATGATTATTTATACTTTTTAATCATTGGCTCTATTTTTCAATTCTAATTTCATTATATGGATCACCTATTGTTATTGATTTTGAATATATGGCTTTAAAGTTAAGCAGCTGTTTATTAATGCATGATGTCAAACGTAGTCACAACAAATCAGCTGAAATGATATGTTATTTAAATGTTTGAAATTTTCTTTTGATTTTACAAGTCTGATGAAGCCTTTATGGTGAAAGCGCTAACTTCTCAATAAATTATTTTATATTAGTTTTCATACCTGGTGGACATTCAGTGACTAGATTGTGGAATATAACTGCTGTGCTTAGCTGCTGTGGATGCGTTCTTTCGTGTTGCTTTATATTGTTATTGGAGCCACAGCAGCTTTCACCCTTTGGAAGTGTTTCTGTTTTTTAGTACCATTGACATTTTGTTTTCTTTTACACCGCCAAGGGGACATGGCAGAAACCTCGAGTAACATTGTTGAACTACCATATACATTAAACGGGCAAGTTGCGGAAGACCGGAAGTCAGCCCGTTTCCAAAACTGCGTATCCGGTAATGAGAACGTACTGATGCTATACGAGGAACTGGCTGAAAATAATGGTGATAGTGAGGATGTGGAGAACCTAGTTGGCTTTACGGAAGACATGAACAGGCTTGAGTTTGACTTTTTAAAGTTAAAACGGATGCAATTGCAGCGCCAACATTTTGAGGTATGCTTACAAAAGAAAATTGTACCGAGAGGGCTGCGCATCTTAAAAATGCCAACCACTGGTAATCTCCATCCTGTGCTTTTATTTAAGTGGCAACAGTTAAACTTGGGCCTCAGTTTTAATTACATGAGACTTTTAAATTAATTTTTTAGTCCTGAAGAGGAACAACTTAGAAATAAAGTCATTAGACAGCAACGGACTATCTTGCAAAAATATCCTACTTCAAAAACTGAAGTGGTTTTGAAAGACTATTGGACAATGTGATGTATGAGAAGTGACTTGTTGAACAAAAAAAGAATAAAATTAATAGAGATATAAAGGATTTTAAACTGGGCCATGTTTTTACTTGGCCCAGAGGTAATAACAATGCTACTGAGTTGAATGAATTCAGGCAGACTTCTAATGCAATGAAAGTAAATACTAGTGTCAATATAGGCAATTAAGTAAATGATGTATCTAATCAGACCATTGATTCTGGTACTATGGGGAGGAATCCCCCAACAGTAATTCCCTTGAATTTGTCTGAAGAAACTAATAATGTACTTGACACTAATGGTTTAGTTTCTACTTCAAACAATAACATTCATGCTACTCAGACTGTGAATGGAACTGAACAAATTGTCAGAAGGAAAATTACACCTTATAATACATCTCACATAGAACCATGCAGTAATGAAACTAGTACACATACCCCTTTCCCCATAGACTCACACCCACAAATGAAGAGGCAGAGGTCCCTCAGCAGAGGTAGACAGAAACGGAAGGGGTCGGGAGGGGAACATACGGGTCTTACCCTAAAGAAAATGTGGGAACGGATAGCCAATCATTAGTTATTAATTTGTCTAATAGAATTTTGGCTATACATGAAATACAAGTCTTAAATAAAGGTCTCACTTTTATTACAACCAGTAACAGTGATCATATTGATACTATTATAGATGTCAAAATGTTTGCACGTAATATTCAACTTAAGTTAGAATTTGAGAATGATAGTGACCGGAGGGAAATGAAAATTTTTTGACCCCCAAGTGTATATGTTCCTATATTACATCCCTTCATAGATACCTTTACTAAACTAGTTGAGCAAGATGTATATAAGATGAGTAATTACAATAATAAAAAGGGAAACAATTTATCTTTCTTACAAAGGAAAGCACTTAATGATCTAAGCAGAGATGCCTCAATTGTCATTAGACCAGCCGATAAAGGTGGGCCCATTGTTGTAATGGACCGTAGTGATTATATGGATAGCATGGGAAGTCTGTTACATGAGGAGAATTTTTATACTAAAATTGAGATGATTGAGGTAGTTAATAAGATTTATAAAATCTATGATATGTTGGGCGACCTATTGAAAAGCAATGATATTAATACAGAGTTATTTAAGTTTCTTAGGGTTAATAAGCCATTGATACTGACAATTCAGGGCCTTCCCAGGGTCCATAAATGTTTGTCCACACCACCCATGCGCCCAATAGTGGCGGGACGGAGTTGGGTGACAGAACCATTTTCCATTTATGTAGAACATTTTATAAGACCTGTTGTGGAAGCCAATTCAGTTATCTTGAGGGACAGTAAACAATTTCTTTTGGACCTCTACACACACATGAAAAATGTAAAAGAAGATAAACACTATATTTTGGTAACATTAGATGTCAAAAGTTTATTCACTGTAATACCCAATGAAGTAGGTGTGGAGAAGACATGCCAATATTTATCTACACATTCTCACTTGGATAGTAAATTTATAGATCTTTTGACTCTCTTCCTAGAAACAATTCTACAGAACAACATTTTTCTGTTTGATGAGTGTGCTTACATTCAGAATGATGGCGTAGCTATGGGCATTTCTTGTGCCAATAGCTACGCCAACATAGTTATGGTCAACTGGGAGGAAGAACTCTTATTCCCTCTTGAAAGTTTTAGATTGAATGTTGGGTTCTACAAACGTTTTGTAGACAATTTGTTTTTGGTTTGTAAGGGAAATGAGAAGGATCTCATAGAATTTGTCTCCACCATTAATGGTCTGTCCGATTTTCTCAAGTTTACCCTGAGTTGCTCTAGAAGCAATATTTCCTTTTTGGACATTAGTATTGAGAGACGTGAGGGTGGTCTTCTCAGTACTGGTGTACATAGGAAAGTATGTCATAGAAACACATTACTTCACAGGAATAGCATGCATCCTCATTTTGTTTTTGGTAATGTAGTCAAGAGTCAGGTCATGAGAGCATCCAGACTCAATCCATCTGAAGAAGGTTACCAAGAGGAATTAGTTGACCTCACCAAAAGATTCATAGATAGACAATATAATTCAAAAGAGGTGAATAAAGTTATCAGAGAGGTTAATGATTTAAGAAATACTAGACCCAACTCATACTTCTCTGATAATAATGGCTGTGATTCTGTTCGATCGGCAAGGGAAATTTGTCAGATGAGTGCCCCTATGTTTTTAGTTCTGATACATATAAAATTAACATCATTAAGAAACATTGGGGGACCTTGCTTCTAGATGAGAATATAAAAATGATAGTGGGGAATGACCCGAAGTTTTTGTTTAAAAACAAAAAGAATTTAAAACAAATTTTATGTCATCATACATCTGCAGTGATAAATAGCAATCATTCATTGAATGATGGCAACACCAAACCTTGTAATAAATGTAATCAGTATGAATACATTGATAGCAGACTTACATTCACACACCCTGTTTCTGGTCAAGAGTTTGCTTTTTGTACAGCTACCAATTGTCAAAGTGAACATGTCATTTATCTTGCAAGGTGTTTATCATGTACAGCATTTTATATAGGCAAGACGAATAGGAAATTTCGTGAGCTCATTAGAGAACATCTGTATCAAATACGTATTGGCTCTGAAATCAACGCCCTTGCCAAGCATTATAGATAGGCAAGTCCAGCACATGTTTTCAAGTTTTTAGTGGTGCAGAATATCAGTCCTAACATACGAGGTGGTGACCTCAAAAATCACACTGAAGAGTGTGAATTAAGATGGCTCATCAGACTTAGGGCTGATAGATCACCAGGGCTGAATGATAAAACACCCTTAAAACCTATTTTATGGAATAGGAGGCTAAAAATATGAAAATATCCAAATGAAGGTTACTTTGTCGTATTACCAATTATATTAATGAAATGTCTGTTTTTAACTTATACTATTGATTTAAGTGCAATAACAAGGTTTGGCTATCAGTTGCTATTTTTTACAGAATGTATTTTCATTGCTTTCTATAGGAAGACATTTATGAATAAAACTTTGACATTTGGTCATTACTTAGATAGGCCAAGCCAGGCTGGCATAGCCAGTAATATGTTTTAGCTGACAACAAGCGTTTTAGCTGACAACAAAAGTTATATATTTTAGTGTCTGTTGATTATTTATACTTTTTAATCATTGGCTCTATTTTTCAATTCTAATTTCATTATATGGATCACCTATTGTTATTGATTTTGAATATATGGCTTTAAAGTTAAGCAGCTGTTTATTAATGCATGATGTCAAACGTAGTCACAACCAATCAGCTGAAATGATATATTATTTAAATGTTTGAAATTTTCTTTTGATTTTACAAGTCTGATGAAGCCTTTATGGTGAAAGCACTAACTTCTCAATAAATTATTTGATATTCGTTTTTCGTACCTGATGGACATTCAGTGACTAGATTGTGGAATATAACTGCTGTGTTTAGCTGCTGTGGATGCATTCTTTCGTGTTGCTTTATATTGTTATTGGAGTCACAGCAGCTTTCACCCTTTGGAAGCGTTTCTGTTTCTTAATAGCATATATTTCACTTTCAGACTTGCTACCCTTCACAACTGGAATGCAACTACCAGACCTATTTTAATATTTTTGTGTAGGTCTGGTGGGGGACTGTTCACCATTGCCATCATTTGGGGGCCTTAGGCCGGCCTTTCTTCATGGTCATCTACACCTGTCCTGCTGGGTGAGGCTGATGGTGGATATGTAGCCCTCATTGACATCCATGTGTGTGACCTATTGACACCCTCAGTTCTTTAGGCCATCACATGTACTGCAGTGGGGAATGTTACCTTGCGTAGTGCTGCCTAGTATGTTGACACCAGTATTTGTTATGAATTTCCTGCTGTCCCATATAGCTGTCTGCTGCTATCCCATTCAGCCATCTAATTCCCTTGCATGCTTGCATCCATATCATATATACAAGTATGAGAAAATACTACTCCATTCAGTAATTGATAGGAAGAGTGACTTACCTTGTTGCTGGGCCAGTATTGAGGACAGTGCTGGAGGGCTGACTATGTTGGATGCACATAGTACACTCCCTGTACATGATAAAGCTCAGGTAGTGTAATGTTTGGCATCCCTTTTACTGTCTGTGTGAGTCAGAGAGAGGTATCCATCCTTTGGTCCCAACAGTGTCAGTGTGTCTGCTATGCATTGCCTCTTTGCCAAGGCTTAGGCATACTGTGCATGCCTCCTTCTGCCTACAGGGGCAGGCTCAGGATGTTCCTCCTCCGAGTCCCTCTGTGCCTGTGCTGACCTTGGTGATGGTGGGGGGCTGTGTAGCATTGCCCTATGCTGTTCCTGCTGCAGCTGTTTCTGCATGATCATATTGTGTAGTATGGCACGTACTATGAACATTTGTGTACCTGTAGCTGGAGAGTACTCCAAGGCTCCACCGGATATGTCAAGGCAGTGGAACCGTGACTTCTCTACAATGATCCTGCTTTGTGCATGTGCCTCATTATGGTGCTTTTGTTTGGTGCGTGTTCATTTCTGATGGGTGTCATCAGTCATGGCTCCAGTGCATAGCCAGCATCCCCCACTAGATGGCAATATGGGATGCCCCCTCCTAGCAAATGCCTGATACAACTGTGAGCAATGCCAGATGTGGGAGTTGTGATAGCTTCCAGGTCAGCCAGCACACACATTCATGATAATGCCCTGTGCATCACACATGACCTGGCAGTTGATGGAGGGGAAGCCCTTGCGGTTTATGTAGCCCCTGCCCTGCTCACTGGGTGGTGCTTTGATGTGGATGTGTATGTATTCTATAGCACCAACTACTTTAGGGTATTCTGCTATATGGTGGAAGAGATGCATACGTGTGGTCAGCGCCTCATGGGCAGTGGGAAAATATATGTGCTCATTGGCATTTTGTGTCATGACATACAGGAACTGGTGGAGTACCCTGGATGTTGATGCCTGTGAGACCCCCAAGATATCCCCAGCTGGTCTTTGGAAGGTACCTGTGGCTAGTATTCTTAAGTCTAAACATACCTTGGTATCTTCAGGGATGGGTTCCTCTCTATTAGTTATGTGTGTAAGGTGTAGTTAGCATAGCTCAACAATTTGTTGTAGAATGTCCCTGTCCATCCTATAGCGCTCTACTATCTCCAGCTCATGTAGGCCCTGGTAGGTTATCCTGGATCTGTACACTCTTCTCCTCCTCCTCACTGTGGATCGGTTGTCAGCATTCTTCTCCTCACCATCCTCAGTGTCTAGCACATATTGATGGAGTAAAGCAGCAGCAGCTTTTAACATATTTAGTTATTTTTGCCAGTTAAAAATTCCCCATCTGTGAGATGCGTAGAATTTGTGGGGAAAAAACAGTCTGTAGGGTTTTTGCATAGTTTATATTAGTGTGCTGGGCTGCTGCATGTGTAATTGGCTGATTCTGATGCATTCCACCTGCCAGCTATGCTAGTTCTCTTTGATTGCCTTCCTACTGCTGTTTCCTCTTCCCACTTCCTCCCTATTTAAGCCCTGAGGAGCGCTGTATATACCCAGTGCTCAAATGCAAACAGTTCTGCTATTTCCTCTGTTTTTTTTGTTTGTTTGCTTGTTTTGGGCACACTGCACACTGTGCATACCCATTTAGCTAATGTAAGCACTTTTCAGCAGAAATGGCCCTGCCTGGGCGTGAACATGCTCTGCATTTTATGGAATTAGACAATACAGTCTTAGACACACACCCTTCCTTAGCTGTGCTTAGCAAAGGGCAAACACGGGCCACAGAGCTCCAATGAGCTTACAGCAAGCATGACACACCCCCTTATGAAGTCATTCAGCTCTTATACTTGCACTGTTGTATCGCTGCACCTACACAGTTAGGTACAAGCTGACACTTTGAGAAAATCTGTGATTCAGTATAACTCCCCTCATTTGCATACCCCAGTGTGTAAATCCTTAGTTACTGCACTTAGATGGACCCTTTCCCCTTGACAACCAGTGCTCCCTGGTATTGTTTATATTCTGATGCCATTGACTATAATGGCAAAATGCAGAATTATCTTAAAATTGACTTTTCTCATTTTTTTATTATTTTTGGAATGATCCCATTTGCATGCCGCTGCCATAAGTTTATACAGCCATGATCAGCCAAAAAAAAAAAAGTTTAATTTAAAAAAAAAAAATAAACATTTATTAATGTCAATGGCCTTATATCTGGTCATTGGCATGTGTGTTTGACTGGAAAACATGCTTTACACGATCTGTCCTGCCTCTGTTACCTCAGATGCAGAAATGTATTCAGTTACGAACTGAATACATTTCTGCTCTGACACTGTTCCTGCACGGAGTCCGGCCAGCTTCATAGATCACAAAATCACCTCATCTGCATGTTTTTTTACCAGCAAATGAGGTGATTTGCATCCCGTGTGTATTTCTGTGCAAAAACAGTGTAGAGCCACTCATACATGTGAAAACAGCACTTTCCTGGATCGCTTGGTGGCCATTTTCCATGTAGGAGCTCCTACACTGTTCCTACACAGAAAATATCTGTTCGTGAATTTGAGGGATTTACTTTGTTTTTTAATGCAGGGTGAATTTTAGGTATGTGTTTATTATCAAGCATTATATATGGGATAGAGTTAGGGTTTAATTTGAGGGATTGTAGATACCTATGCCAGATTTTAACCCAGGTTAGGGTCCATGTACCTGCAGTTGGTTTGTAGCTTGCGATTTGAATTACATGGCTTGCATTTATTATGCTGTAGTAGAGATTAAAATTGGGGAGGCTCAGTCCACCTTTTTCTTTTGGTAGTATGAGTTTTTTTGTCAGAGATTCAGGTTGATTTAGGGAACCAAAGGAATTTTGAGATGGTAGTTTCCATTTTGTTAAAGACATTTTTGGGTATAGTTAAATTTATGGAGTTTAGATGGAAAAATATCCTAAGAAGAATGTTCATTTTAACAATAGCAGTACCGGAGTTTTTAATTTCTCCAATTCTTTTGGGTTTCTAATACCATGACAGGAATGGACCCCATTCCTAAGTCAAAGCATGATTAAAGTTCATGAAATTAGTATTGTTTCACTTTTTGATGTTAGCCAAAAGTTCTCCTCGCAGCACTCGCAGTATGCCCAGTAATGACTACTTCTGCAATTCGTATGGTGTTACATAAATTGGCAACATATCTAAATACGATTGCAATTTTTTTTTTTATAAGACCAGTTGCTCCTACTACTATTGGAACTGTTTGGGCATCTTTCTTCAACATGGCTCTCGTTTCTGCATGCAGATCGAGATATTTTATGACTTTGTGTCTCTCTGTATGCAAGACACTGTAGTCACTAGGTGTGGCGATTTCAATGATCAATGCTACTTTTGTCTTCTTTTCTTGGACCACTATATCTGGTTTTCTAGCATCTATCTTTTGGACTGTTGGTATTGGGTGATCCCATGTGATGTAAACTTCATAATTGTCTATGATTCTCTGTGGCTCATGTTTCCAATGTTTTTCAGGCACTTTGATACCATAATGTTTGCACAATCTCCAGTGTAACAATCTCACCACAATATTATGCCTTTCAGTATACAATCCCTCTGCCATTAGAGAGTCGCAACCAGCAATGAGGTGTGTGACTGTTTCCAATTTAGTTCCACAAAACCTACATATGTCTGTTTCTCCTACATGTTCAATGGACTTAGTAAACCAGGATGTACGTAGCCCACTATCTTGGGCTGCCAATATTAACCTTTCATTTCTTGATGTAAATTCACCTGTCCTTAACCATTTTTTGGACATTAAGGATAAAATGATGCTTTTCCATCTGAATAGGTCTTGATTTATTTGTTCCCAGATTTTTAGTAAATTTGCTTTCATCAAGTCCTGATGCATGTGCATAAATATTATTCCTAGGTACTTCACTGTGTATTTGACTGGTATGTCAGACAAGGGGAAATAGGATTCTAGCTGTTTGTGAGGATTTAATGGAAAAATAGAAGATTTTGAGGGATTTAGTTTTTAATTAGCAGTGGCAGGAAAGTAACTTATTGATTTACGAATTTTGTGCAGATCACTATTTGGAAGCTCAAAGTAAATACTTAAATCATCCGCAAATGCTGAGTATTTTAATTCTATGTTGAAAACTCTTAGAATGTGGTGATAAGTTTTTTTTGTTAATAAGTAGTAGGAGTGGTTCTATATAAATATTAAAATGTAGGGTGAAAGGGGGCAACCATGTCTAGTTCCATTAGTAATTTATATAGGGTGGTACATTATTTTATTTATGAATAAGGAGGTAGTAGCATTGTTATATATCATTTTAATTGTATTTATGATAAATTCAGGGAAGGTGAAGTACTGCATGGTCAAAAATAAAAAGTTCAGGTCTACATTGTCAAAAGCTTTGGTAGCATCCAACATAAGTACGTATATCGGGTGTTTGCCATTTTTTAGTAATAACATTATTGTGTCTAGAGTGAGGGTATTATCACAACATCATCTATGTTTCAAGAAACCTAGTTTCTCAGGGAAGATGATTGAAGACAAGACCTTCTGCATTCTACTTGCCAGAATAGACGTCAGAATGTTAAAGTCTAAATTAATAAGAGCACTGGGTCTGTAACTAAGAGGGTTGGATTTGTCAGAGTTAGGTTTCAAGATAAGAAATGTTTTAGAGTTATTCAAATATTTATCAGTGATCCCCTTAAGAATTATATTTTTGTATAAGTTAAGAAGAATTCTAATAAGTGGATTGCTAAGAGTTTGATAGAAGTCTCATGTAAACCTATCCAGTCCTGGCACCTTGTTAGGTTTAAGCTTTTTGATTGCTAATTTTATTTAATTTAGTGAGATAGGACTAGTTAATAGATTACATTGTGTGTGGTTTAATTGGGGAAAGGTTAAGTTGTCTAGGGATTTTTTATAGATATCATTGTGTGTTTGTTTTTGAGGGTTATACATTTCTCTAAAAATTTCTGTGAAGGGGTTTATAATGTCAGAGTTACTGTATAGAGTTTTACCTTTGTAGTTTATTTCTGATATAAAGTTGGGGCCTTCTTTGATGTTTATTAGTTTGGCTTGTGAACTGGAGGTGATTTGTGCCCATTCCGAGTATCTATACAGTAGTCTTAGATCAGGTTTTGTTGGTGAAATGTGGATATATATATATATATATATATATATATATATATATATATATGTATATATATATATATATATATATATATATATATATATATATATATATATATATATATATATATATATATATATATATATATATATATATATATATATATATTTTTTTTTTTTTTTTTTTTTTTTTGAGTCTCATGTAGGTTATTCTCTTGGTCCAGAGAGTATTTGTTTTGGAGTTGTAGATCAATCTCCGTATACTCTTTGTCGAGGTCAATAATATAACTTTGTTCCATTTTTTATATAAGGACACTTTTTGGATAAGGATTCCCCTAATAACAGTTTTGGCGGCACCCCAGTGAACATCAAAAGGGATGGAAGACATAGAGGATTCAAGCTCAAATTGTTTAAGATAATGGTTTATTTCATTTATAACATCATCTTTTTTAGGATATTGATGTTTAGTGTCCAGGTGGGACTACTTCCATTGGATTTATTATGGTGTGTTGGATTGATACTTAAAGATATATTAGAGTGATCTGAAATACCTCTTGACTCAAGAGCAAAGTTATGGATTTTATTTGAGAAAATGTCTGAAATTAGGATAAGTCAATTCTGAACCAGACATCCCCTGGAGTTATGAAGCCTTTTATAGCATGCAGGATTAGTTTAAGAGCTAGGAATGAGCTTCCAGGACGTGCACATGAGCTCTTAGGCTAATCCTGCATGGACCGAGCTTCTCTATGCAAATTACTCTCATTTGCAGTTGAAAATCATGCAAATGAGGGTAATATGTGATCCAGGAAGCTGGCAGCCATCTGTGCAGGATGAGTGCAGTGTGCAGAGATGTACTCAGTTAGTAACCGAGTACAGTTCTGCAGTCTACAAAACGGAGCTATGACAGCTCCAAATAAAGGCTGCATATCATTGCGGAAGCTTGCCAATGTCCAAGTAGAAGGCCATTGGCATTGCAAACTGTAAAAAAAAATAAACAACTTTTAATTTTCTTTTTGCCGATCTCGCCTGGTTAAGCATAGGGCAGTGACGTGCAAATGGGATTGGGGGGGATAATAAAATAAACCTAAAATAAGCATTCTGACTAAAATCAGTATTCTGCCATGCAAGTCAATGGCAGTCAGAAGACAACCTGGCCAGTGAGCAATGGTTGCTAAGGGGGGAGGCTCAGTGTGGGACATGTAACTATGCACTTGCAGGCAATCCTGTGCAAATGAGGGAAGGGTCAGTTAATTCCAGATTTTCCCAGGGTGTGCGGCAGGTCCCAAGAGCGTAAGAGTATAAATAGCTGGGTGCAAGACTAAGATATAAGTGACATCATGGGTGTGTGTGTCAGGCATACTGTAAGGGGATTGGAGACCTGTGGCTCGGGATTGCTCCTAGCTTGTCAAAGCTGAGCTAAGGGTGTGTCTAACCCTGCCTAGCACTCTCTACAAAGTGCAAGTGGGTGTGCATGCCACGCACTGGGTCATACAGGAAGAAAAAGGAAGTTAAACCAGGAAAAACAGCTCTGTGCACACTCGAGCACTCTGTTTGCACAGCGCGCCCCTGGGCTTAAACAGGGAGGCAATGGGAAGGGAAAACAGCAGTAGGAAGGTAATCAAGGAGAACTAGCTTAGCTGACAGGTGAAATGTATCAGAATCAGCCAATTACACAGGCAGCAAACAAGCCCAGCGCACCACTATAAATTATCAAACAGCTTTCCCCCTTGTTTTTCCCAAAAACTCTGCACCACTGGTGTATACAGATGGGGAAACTTTACAAAATGAAAGCAAGAGAAAAAATGTTAGGTGCTGCTTTTGCTATCATAAACTAGCATGTGCAAGAGGCTGTGCATGGTGAGGATGTGAATGTTGCTGAGCAACCCACAGTGAGGAGACAAAAAGAGTGTACAGACCTAGGGTAACCTACCAAGGGCTACATGAGCTGGAGATAGTGGAGTGCTATAGGGTGGACAGGGACCTCCTACAGCATATTGTTGAGCTTTACCAGCCACGCCTGACACACAGAACCAACAGAGGGGAACCCATCCCAGTGGATACCAAGGTATGTGTAGGCCTAAGAATAATAGCTGCAGGTACCTTTCAAAGGCCAACTGAGGATATAATGGGGATCTCACAGGCATCAGCATCCAAGGTACTCCACCAGTTCCTGGATGCCATGTCAGCACATGTCGGTGAGCATGTATATTTCTTCATCACCCGTGAGATGTTGGCCAGCAATATGCGTCTCTTCCACCAAATAGCAGAATACCCTGAGGTAGTGGGTGCAATAGACTGCATGCATATATGCATTAAAGCACCACAAGGTGAGCTGGGTAGGGTCTGCATCAACCGCAAGGGCTTCCCCTCCAACTGCCAGGTCATGTGCGATGCCCAGGGCATAATAATTAATGTGTGTGCTGGCTGCCCTGGAAGCTACCACGATTCCCACATCCGGCATCTGATACAGCTGTACCAGACTTTTGCCAATGGGGACATCCCACATGGTCACCTAGTGGGTGATGCTGGATACGCACTGGAGCCATGGCTGATGACACCCATCAGAAATGCACACACACCCGAACAAGAACTCCATAATGAGGCACACGCACAAACACGAATCATAACAGAGCATGTGTTTGGGATGCTCAAGTCATGGTTCCAGTGCCTGGACACACCTGGTGGAGCCTTGCAGTACTCACCAACTACATGTACCCAAATTGTCCTTGTGTGTGCCATGCTAGACAATATGATCCTGTGGAAACAGCTGCAGCAGGAACAGCATGGGGCAGGGCTAACAGCCCCCCACCAGTGGCAAGGCCTGCACAGGTGCAGAGTGACTCAGAGGAGGAACAACCTGAGCCTGCCCCAGTAGGCAAAAGGAGGTGTGCCCAGTATGCCCTGGCCTTGGCAAAGAGGCAACACATAGCACATGCACTGACACAGTAGGGAATGCACCTCTCTCCGACTCGGACATACAGTAAAAGGGATGCCAAACATGACACTACCTGTGCTCAACCATATATAGGGAGTGTACTATGTGCATCTGACATAGGCAGCCCTGCAGCACCACCCTCAATACTGGGATACTCACAAGGTAAGTGACTCACACATGCCAGTCGGGGGGGGCACATACCTAACAACAGTCACAGCAAGCAAGATAGGTGTAGACAAACACAAACAAATGTTGTACTATGACCTCTGAATGAGCCCCATTGGTAACCCCTACCCCAGCCCTACACAGACAGACTACAGCAGGCCAGCCAGTTGGATGTAAGTTGTGAAGGCTAGGAAGTCAGAAACTAATATGTAGGTAGTGAAAGCTATGATCTGTAGTACACTGGTATGCCTCTAGCCAGCATGATAGGTAAGACTACAGACTGAAATGGTGTACCTGACATACCAGTACAGTCCTTGCAATTGTGTAAAAGTGTAAGGTGTGCCCCACCATCCTATGTACACTTATAGTAACAGTCAAGTGTGCCCCCCACCCCTGTGTAGAAATGTAGAAACAGTCAGGTGTCCCCCCACTGCTATGCAGAAATATAGTAACAGTCAATGTCAAATGACTGATGTATACCCTGCAGACACAGCATGCTACCTGTCAGTGTACAACACAAAGGTCAGCACCGCAGTACAGACCACCTGGACTTGATCCACACATGCAATATAGATGGCCATACTGAGCATGCTCACACACTTAGAGGAATGAAGGCAATGTCAGTAAACAACATACTGAAAGCCCATATTGGGCATGCTCACACACTTAAACACAAGAAGGCCATGTCAGCAAACAACAGTGGACCAAACATATCTGGCAGTTGCAGTTCTTAGTGCAGACACATGTCAGTATGCACAACTCCTGCCTTGCACACACAGTGGATAGGAATACAGACATATATGTAAGGACAACACACTATAATAAGCCAAAGGTAGACAGACATAGATGTGTTGAAGGGTGACAGTGACAAGGAGCCAACTGGGCCTGTCCCACCCAGCACACAGTCAAAGGGCCCCAAACACATGAGCTGCAAGTGTCACTCACTGCAGATACTAGCCACCAGTAACTGTCCGCATGATGGCTTGTTGCACATGCCAGCTGTGCAACATGACTGTACAAGGAAGTTGTCACCTAGAAGCTGTATACACGTACCTGTGGCATATGATCCCGTGTGTGCCCGCATGTGGCATGTCAACCCCTACATGAATGGGTTACAGCCCATGCACACACCGCCCTCCCCATAGCAGTATCATGACAAGCCTGCTGAGGTCATCCAATGTGAAATACACCTTTGGGGGAGCTGTAGCTCAGTAATCCCCATGGCGCGTCCCATAACTGTGTACTGCTGTACTGATAAACTAGTTAGGTAGTAGTCCTAACCCTAGACTTGGCAGCTGTGTGAATGTCTATGTGTGCGTGTCTCAGTCTCTGCCTGTGTAGAGAGAAATGCTTTCTAGGCTACTCATACTCAGTACAGTTCATATACACAACATTGGCAAGACTGCTGATGTCATGCATCTAGAAATACACCTCTGGGGAAATAAAAGCACAGTAATCTCTGTAGCATGTCTTGTAAAAGCGTATGCTGTAGTTAGGTAGGTGTTCTAACCCCAGACCTGGCAACTGTGTGCGTCTGACTGCATAGAGAGCATTGCTTTTTAGGCCACTCACACCCCGTACAATATGTCACTCACCTAAAAATACACCACTGGGAAAATCTTAGCCAAGTAATTTCCGTAGTGTGTCTTGTAACTGCATAGTGGTGTACTGTGATAAAGTAGGTAGGTAGGTGTTCTAACCCCAGACCTGGTGAATGTGTGTCTGACTGCGTAGAAAGCAATGCATTTTAGGCCACTCACACCCCATACAATACACATACTTGACTTTAGCAAGGCTGCTGATGTCACTCACCTAGAAATACACCTCTGGGAAAATATTAGCCCAGTAATCTCCGTAGCATATCCTGTAACTGTGCACTGCTGTAGTATGATAAAGTAGTTATGTAGGTGTTCTAACCCCGGTGTTGGCAATTGTGTGTGTGTGAATTTGTGTGTCTTTGTCTGCTCAAGACAGAATGACAGACAATGTTTTTTAGGTCACAAACACACCTTAGAATTCATATACCCAACGTTGGCAAGGCTGCTGATGTCACTCTCCTAGAAATACGCCTCTGAGAAAGTCATAGCCCAGTAATGTCTGTAGCGCGGCCTGTAACTGTGTACTTCTGTATTGTGATTTAGAATTGTGGTAGGGTACCATCACCAACCATGGCAGTTCTGGATGTTTTGCGTGTGTTACAATGTCTGTGTATGGAGCAATGCATCATAGGGTACTCACTTGCAGTTCGATTCAAATGGCCTACGTTGCCAATCCTGCTGATGTCATTCATTGTGAAATACTACTTTGGGGAAAACGTTACCTGTAATCCCTGTGGTGCGACCTGTAACTGCTCCATGCTGTAACCTAGTATAGGCCTTGGCAGGGGTTCTATACCCACACCTGGCAGTTATGAATGTTTTGTGTGTGTCTCACTGTTTGTGTAGGGAGCAATGCATTTCAGGATACTCACTTGCAGTACAGGTGAAATGCCCTACTTTGGTAATCCTACTGATGCCAGTCACTGTGAAATGCACCTTTCGGGAAAAAGTACCCCAGTAATGTCTGTGGCACATACTACAACTGCGTAGTGCTGTAGTATAATAACCTAGTTAGGTAGGGGTTCACCTCCCAAACATGACAGGTGTGTGTGTGTGTGTGTGTGTGTGTGTGTGTGTGTGTGTGTGTGTGTGTGTGTGTGTGTGTGTGTGTGTGTGTGTGTGTGTAATTCATATCCTCTGTAGAGGTGAGTGTGTGACACCTGTGGCCAATGTGGAGGGGATTTTGCTCATTACTTTTATAGTGGCCCTACTATATATCACAATGTCAACCATATAGGGATAACAGATGTAAAATAGCTGGGAGGCTGGGGTGCAAAGCCATACCCATACATGTGACATCAAGGCCAGCCAATCCAAACTAGCAACCCCACTATTACCCAGGGCTCACACTCAACCCATGTGTCATACGCACACACATGCCTAGGCAAATGCCAATATGTGGTTAGTACACTGCATATTGTCCACTGATAGTAATTTTGCAGTGATAGCAGTGGGCTACAGAGGGCATGTCACCCTGGCCATCTGTCCAATATGCACGTGCATGCAGACAGTGCACCTCCTCCATGTTCCCCAATGGACACCAGCACCACCTGTGTTGCCTTCACATGTGACTCACAGCAGAGATACCATGCCTGACATGCCCTGTATGAACAGATGACACTGACATCAGGGAATGCTGTTGGCATGCTATCAATGTAGGTGAAGGGTAAACCTGCTGCCCATTACCAGTTCCTGCCACAGAAGGGCAAGACTGGTACAACTGATGATAAGCTGTATTCACAACATTGGCCAGACACCCCAGGTACAGCTCCACATGTCACTGTACATGCATGTGGGAAATGTGCACATCCCAGACACCATCCATGTCATGGACTAAGGAACACATACATGGCATGTAGGGTACAGCATTGGCCACACACAATAGTCACCCAGCTGACTGGATGGGGAATGCAATACCCACCTATGTGGGCAAATACAGTAACTACAGCCCTGAGCCACAATGCAGACCATTGTCATGTGGCCTGATGCCATGGTATACTCATTTCCTACCCTTGTACAGCCTGCTGGCACAGTTGACCACCACACACCTGTGTAGACATGCATCCATGCATGTCCGAACTGACACCCTGTGAGCACATGTATGTGTGTGTTGTATGGTGTGTATGTCCACATCCACTCTCACTACAACCCCCCAGGGCATACTGAAGCATGGTGTCTGATGTCTGACATCTCCTCATGCTCTTTGCCCATGCGGCCTCTGTATGACCCATGTGGTGCATGTGATACCTGCACATTGATGTGTTGTGGCAGTCCCACTACTGATGAGTTGCACTCCTGGCCCTGCCAAGTGTGTCAATGTGTGTGCATCCCTGTGTGAGTGTGCCTGTGTTGACACTGGCATATGTTCATGCAGACAGGCACATGTACGACACCTACCATATATCAACCGTATCCCTGTTGCAGATGTCACTCACCCTGACATATATGTTCTGAGTACTCCACATCAGGTAACCCATGTGGTGCATCCAATAACTGCATCAAACTGTCGAACTGTGACAGCACTGCATAGTTGTTGGGGGTTTGATACCCTGTGTTGGTAGGTGTGTTACACAAACATTCTTCAGTTTTATCCTCCCATCCCTCCCTGACATGTATCTGCATCTGTCTGCCTCCTCCACTCCCTCTCTGGTGGATGTGGAGACCCACACCTGCCTTGCTTAGGCAGCAACATGTGTATGTTATGTGATGCTCATGATCAGCTGATGGCCTCTGCATGAATTGCAGCCCTCCCCTAGCTGATTGCATGTGGAACAGCTGTGGTAACAATCCCATACCCAATTGCATGGAAACACACTCCAATACCTAGGAACATCATGGTGTTGGGCCTTTGCAGTCACTGTGAGCAGGAACTAGATTTGCTGTTTGGCAAACAGCAACCCAAATGGATTGGGGATTTACCTCTAACAACATACATTGTGGAAAGAGGGCAACCAACAGGAGGGGGATGTGCCTGACCTGACTACAGACTGTAAGTGCTGCTATACTGCATTTGGAGTAATGTTGGTTTAACAGGGTTTGTCTATATATGCCTGTCGTACATGTCGCAATACCTCCCATGTCAGTTCCATGTATATGAGGAATTCCCATCTTCAGGGTCATCTGCAGACTGGGCAGTGTTGTACCTATGGTTTCATGCATTAGCCACAGTGCATCAATCTGTGGAATACAGAAGGTTGTGCGAGGATTGCAGTCTGTAGATGGTGAAGGCCATGACAGTTACTGACTTCACATCCCTCATAGGACATATGTTGCAACAAACCCTGTTACAATGGAAATTATACTGGGTTATCACAATAACATGTCTATACTGGCCCTGTGTATGTGCTGTCAGACACACCTCTGTCAACCTTTGTACATATGGCGTGCATGAAGTGGTGCATATGTGCTGTACACCATAAATACTATCATCATATCTGAAAACAAGCCAGTGATATATCAGATTGCTACACGTCATGTACAGTAGTGGTTATATTTCATGACATAAGCTGGACATTCTGTGGATGATTGTACAGTACTGAGGTCTGTGTAGTGATGGTGAATGTCAGCAGTGTGTGTATTGTTAATATGTACCTCAGCCTGTGTACAGACTGTGGTAGATGTCATTGTTCTAGCTCCCCTTCTCTCAGGTGTTACATGCTGCCCCACTGTACAGTACCATTTTGCCGTACATGTTTGTAGGGCCATACACACACATGTCCCATACCACAGACAGCCATCATGACAAACTGTGTAGCAGCCCAGTATATGTAGGGTTATTCTGTCAGTGGCACATATGAGGATGGTGTAGAACAGATAGTCCATATACTGTAATATTATGCTAGCTTACCATATGTGGCTGTGGCTGTGTTCACACTGGTTGTGGTTATGCACTGTCACACAGGTGTATCTTACCCTGTGCTCTGACATGGCTGTCGAGCCTGCTATATATGCAGGTACATGTGCATTACCCCATACGAGATGTAGGCCAGTGTTCAGCCAGTCTGCCTGTAGCCTGTACAGTGCATTGTTACATGCCTAGCAGCTTAGTGTACTTAACCAGTGGGATGTTATGTGCAGATACTCACCAGATGTACTGTTACTGGGCCGCCCTTAAACGTTATGTATGTCAGACAGAGCAGTGGGATGCTGTACAGATGTATGTCAATAACTATTGGGTGGTATATGTCCATGGCACCTCTGTAACAGTGGTCATTATGTGTCAGGCCAGACAGGAGTGTGTGAATCCAACACCTATGGTGCCAAATGTATACCAGTCGTTATGCGTTATACCCATCTACATGGCTGTCTACATCCATATTGTCAGGCTTGGTACTCATGTGGTGCACTAAGGGATCATGTGTATACCTCTGGACTGTACAGGGTATGTCCGAAGTTCCACATATAGTGGCCAATATCTCTGCTGCACTCCACAGGGGCATTACATGCTAGCAGTGGTACCTTACAATGATTTCCTTAGGATGTCTGTCAATTGCCAAGGGCACACATGTTATAAGCAGATGTCAGCATCCACACACACCACGTCTGTGAAGACAATCCCAATGACAGTAACAGCAGTCTAGTAATATACCTGCTATACATAGCTGTCATCCCCTTGCATTACTACTGTGGGACTGTAGGGGCTGGCGTACAGCTACACTCCATGTCCAGGACATATGGTGGAAATATATATACATATACTTATCCTGATAGCCATATATATATAATTACACATGTGTACAACATTGAATTAACACGGTCATGGCAACCACCCACTATAACTCCCTACAGCATGTGGCCATGGTATTTTTACATTTTCTGTGTGATGGACATCTGTCCTGTGTGTGGGCATCAGTGATACAGGCAGCAGGTAGCAATACCTCTTACAAGAGAACCTGCACACTCAGAGTGGACACATATTTGTAGGAGGTTCAGGAACTACAGACAGACTGTGGTTAGAGTTGTGTAATGCTTTGCATAGTACTGGTGTTACAGGGTGTGTGTGTGTGCGTGTGTGTGCGTGTGTGTGCGTGTGTGTGTGTGTGTGTGTGTGTGTGTGTGTGTGTGTGTGTGTGTGTGTGTGTGTGTGTGTGTGTGTGCATTTGTACATACTAGTGTACCTTGGAATGCACTCTGTCTGCATAGCTCACTACTGTGGGCCTAACCTCTAACTGGGCAGAGGTATGCCTATCATGTGTTGTCCATCCATCACAAAGGTCCTGTGTCGGATATGACACTGGCAGTGTGTATGTTGCATGCTATCAGTACATGGCTACATCCATGTCTATATCTAACCTCAGTTCCCTGACTAAGGGTATGTTGCAGACTATCCTGAAACACCAGCACCATCCTTAGTGTATGGCAACAGTGTTCCACATATATGCCTATGTTCCAGCCTCTGACCCCCATCTACATACCAAGCTGTGCACATATGTCATGCTGTTGGGGGTTGTTCTGTAGTGGGCTGTGAGTATATCGCACTGCCATTGCTGCCATTAATCCACTGCTGTTGTATTTCCCACACATACTGTGGGGTTGGGGACATATGTGTGTCGGAATCACCTACACAACACATATGCGCCATTATGCACTGCAGAGGCCAGTGTATGTAACAGTGGTATATGGTCTTGTATTATTGAGTCCAGGTGGAGAGCACCATAAATTACCTAGGCTGTTGCAAATGTGGGGGTATCAGGGGTGGGTTGCCACAAGGTATGTAGATGTACAGTACCATATACTCCACCTATATTGACATTACTTTCATGACTTGGGGTACTGCAAGCCTACTGCCTCCTGCCATACAGACTGTTCTGTGCGTTATGCCTTGTTATGTTCTGGGTACAACCCATTTGATCACAAAACGTCTTTACCTCCTACGGAGTTTGTACAGAGTGTAGATAGAGGCTGCTGAACTACACACCTGCAGTACATACTGTTGATTGTGTGGAATCCTGTGTCCCAGTCTGTCAGCGCTATTGTACATTTTGAAGGGCTTGTCTTGGAATGCAACAGTTGTGAACCTTTCCAGACTAGTGTATAAGTGTAACTGTTTCATAGTTGCAGTACTCCATTTATATGGTTGTCAGTATTTGAACAGCTATATGATATGGCATATAGGACTGTTATGGTACAAAATTAAAGGAGTCCCATTTTTGCAAACCTGTGTGTGGTGTCTTTCCTATGACCTTTCTATGGGTGTATATTGCAGGCAATGATTGACATAGGTATGTGTAGCCCATACAGTGTCCAGTTTTTCAGGTGTTAACTGTAGGCATAGTGGCTGTTTCATATTGTGTGCATCTCCTACATATGTATCTTACTGTATATATATCTGAGTGTGTATGTGTAGTCACATGTATATATATATATATATATATATATATATATATATATATATATATATATACACACATACATACATATATATTGATATCTGTATCTGCATATATGTGTCTGTGTATCTGTATCCTGGGGACATTAATGGCTTCCACATATTACATGTCCTGTGGGAGGCAGACTGTACTTGGTAGTGTATTGCAGGGTGCATGTGTTTGGCTGTGGGAGGGATGCCTATTCGTACAAGATGTATAGTGCGTGGGATCTCTCAACCCCATTAAAGGTGCATGTGGACATAGGTGTATTTTTTAATCTGCAATTGCTATCTACAGATATATGGCCATATTTATCTATATAGAAATATTTATCTGCTAAAGATATATAGGTATATGTGCATAGATAGTGATATATATATGTATATAGAATTAGTAAAACAATATATATATTTGAATATATGTGTATCTATACACATATGGGTATGTTGTATCTGTTAAGGTTGCACTGTAGTTACACACACAGACATCTAGATGTTGGTATACATTCTCTGTACTGTTGTATGACAGGACTGGATGATATGTTTCTGAAATGTTGAATATCTGTGTACCTGTCATGGCTTAGTGGTACATTGGTTTGTCTAGGGTGTGCAGGGTCCTTGGTTTGAGCTTTGCAAGAGCTGTTTAATTAGTTGCTGGCCAGAACACAGCCTGTTGGATAGAGAGTAATTAAGGTACCATAAAGCAGTTATAAGCAAGTTTGTGTGTTCTACCCAGCAACAACATAAACAGCTCCTGCAAGGCTCGTAACCAGGACACTGCACATCATACACAAAGTGATTGATTACTAAGCCATGGAAGCTATGCATAATAATAATGTTTTCACATACATATCATCCAGCCCAGGTATACAACACTACAGGGAATGTATTTGTGTGTGTATATATAGTAATCTTTAAATGAATATAACATATCTATATATATATATATAAATCATCCAAGGCGAGCTTTGAAAGAAAAATTGCCAAGGACTCCAAAGATAACCACAAGGCATTCTTTAGCTATGTGAAGAATCTAAGTGGCAATGCTCAGATTTGCTCGTAGTTAGTGCAGAATGGCAAAAAATACACTGAACCGACCAATATCACCAACATCCTGGCAGACAGGTTCAGCGCAAACTTCACCCCCCTCTCACCCCCAAAAGGGCCCATAACCATACCAGAAGAATGTAGAGTCTCTGAAATCACAGACACTCAGGTTAAAACAGCCCTTTCAAAGCCAAAAACACAGCATCAATGGGACTGGACGGTGTTCCAGGCTGCGTCCTACATCAGCTTAAAGACAACCTAATCCCTCACCTAAACACACTGTTCAAACTCAGCCTCTCTACAGGCTACATATGCATAGAGTGGTGCACAGCAACGGTTATTCCACTCTACAAAGGTGGAGCCACAACAGACCCTGGGAACTATCACCCTATAAGCCTGACTAGCTTGGTCTGCAAGGCTATGGAGCACATCATCATGGAACTCATTAACAGAGACATTGGAAACCTCTAAACACTGGACCCTACCCAGTTCAGCTTTGTTAAGGGCAGATCATGCCTCCTAAACCTGGTGGACTTCTTGGAGACAGTTACCAAGGCTATATACGAGGGAAAGGTGGTATACACAGCCTACCTAGACATCGCTAAGGCCTTCAACACCATTCCCCATTCTGGTATTATAGACAAGCTCACCAGCCTGAACATAAACCCCTACGTCACATGATGGGTTGCCAACTGGCTCATGGACAGAATCCACATAGTGAGAGTTGCGGGAGCTAGGTCCAACTCTAAACTTTTTACAAGTGGCATTCCCCAGGGCTCAGTCCTAGGACCCCTCCTGTTCGGCATATACTTTTCAGAGGTACAGGCAAGCACAGGAGGACTATGGCTGACCAAGTTTGCAGATGACTGCAAACTAGGGGCTATAATTTACTCTCTGGCTGACACAAACATCCTCTAAAAGGGTCTCACTGAGACAATACCTGGTGTCAAAATTATGGCCTCAAGCTAAATGCCAAAAAGTGCATAGTCATCCCCTTTGGAAAAAAATAAATTACCCACAAACTACCACATAGGTGGTAGTCCCCTAAATACGGAAGACGTAATAAGGGATCTGGGGACCCAAGTAGATAGCAATCTCACATTTGATAATTACATTGCCAAAGTGGTTAGAAAATCCTTCTACGTGGCCCACCTACTCACAAAAGGGTTTGCATCCAGATCAAAAGAGGTCATTGTGCCCCTCTACTCATCACTCATCTGACCCATCATAGAGTACAACGCCCCATTTGGGATGTACCTTACAAGACACCTATAACAGCTGGAAAGACCACAGAAGTACCTCACCAAGAGGATCACTGGCCTCAGACAGATGCCCTATGCAACTTGACTGAAGAAACTACAGCTGTACTTGGTTGCATACCACCTACTCAGAGGTGATCTCTGCCTGACATACAAGGCCATGTCCAACCCAGAACTGATGGGCATGCTCCATCTAAAGAAAACCTTAACCCCTCGAGCCACATGCTCTAGGGATCTAAACCTTACTACAACAACAAATAGGACGTGCTGGAGGGATAGATTCCTGTTCCAGAGACTTCCCATGCTTTGGAACAAGATCCAAATCTACATTAGGTAGAGCTCCTCGCTAACACTCTTCAAAAGAAACCTTGATGAGTGGATGGGAAACAGAAAGTTTACCTCGGGGATCACTTCAGTGGCTCTGCTGGACAGAGGCACAGGGAACTAATCTAAGGAGGCAGCGAAAGCCAACACATTCTGGCTAGGCTTATAAATGCCTTCGGGCAGATATCCTAGTACCTACCTAAGAACCTATGATATAAGTATAGACACACACACATAGATATATATATATCTATACATATATATATATATATATATATATATATATATATATATATATATATATATAAGCCAATAAATACATATATACATAGACACGCATACAGCCATAGATATGTATGTATATATCCACATGTCCACATATATACAGCACTAGGAATGCATATATGTTAGCATATATATATATATATATATATATATATATATATATATATATATATATATATATATATGGCTCACTTTTCAAAGGGAGAAATCCATGTGTCCGGAAGCTGCAAAGCCAAAAGTATGTTTGCAATATTGCACAATCTTGCAATACATGCATCGAATGTGCAATGAGGGAATGTCACTATGCATTCATTCATTGCAGATTAGGCAATTTGGTTGCAGATGCCACTTTAGTGGGGATGAGGAATAATTGCCTATCCCCACTGTAGTGCACACTAGGAGTTCATATATCACAGTAGGGGGGTTGTGGGAGCCCAACCCCCCAGAGGGGGGTGCAGGGAGTCATGTCCCCCACCATTATGATATGTATTACAACTTGCAGTTCTAGAGTCAGCAAAGGTGCCTTTAGAGCTGCAGTTCTCTTAACTTTGGTGCAGTAGGAAATGATGGGTTAGTCCTTTCGGTTTGCAGAAAGGGCCGTTCGAAGGAATGATTGTCCCCCTGTCAAAGGTGAACACATATATATCAATATAGGTATATATATGGACATACATCTGTAGATGGAACTGGGAATGTAACCACAACATATATGTCCACATGCACCATTGATGGGTTTGAGAGACCCAAACAACATACATCTGGCATGAATAGGTATTCCCCCCAGTCAAATACGTCTGGCCTGCAATACAATACCAACCTTAGCAGATCTCATAAGCAGGACCCTACATGAGAAGGACAGTACATGTTAACAGTACTCCATCCCACCTGTAGGATGTAAGGCTGGCATTACTAACATATCATGCAGTACAGTAAAGTGACATGTCATGCTTGGGGGAACCTCCTGGGCAGGTGCAGTAAGTAGCTGGGATCCCTCATACAATCCAATAGCCCTACACCTGACAATGGATTCACCAATGTTGGCAGGGACATCCAGAAACCCACCATATCAGCTGGGAACTACCACCCAGTAGCCTGATGACCTTGGTCTGCAGGGACATGGAACATATCAACAATGAACCCATGGCCAATGTCACTGGTTATCTCAACACATGGGAAGCCGCCAATGTTGGACTTGTCAAAGGCAGAGAATACAACCTGAACCTCGTATACCTCCTTAACCCACTCATAATAGGTGTAGATGAGGGTTAGGAGGTGCACAATGCCTACGTAGATCATAGCAGGCTTTAGCACACCATTCCACTTGTAGAAACGTGTGTAGTTGTTACTGGATCTACCCTGTTCACAGAATATGTTTCCACCAGGACTGCTTGGCATATGCCAACATACCATAGGTGCCATCCCGTGGACGTACAGTCCTTCACAGGTCATAGATGTGTCAATGCCCTCCTCCTCACTGTTGAGGTGTGCAGCACTACTGGAGTTGCTATAATTCACTGGGTGTGGCTGTTGTGAACACGACTGCCATTATTGCAGTTTCTTTTGCATCTATCCCACCACATAGCTGCCTGTAATACTGTACAGTGTATGCAATCAGGTTGTTAGTTGTTGTTTACACCATTCACAGTAGTAGAGTGCCTCACACCCTCCTAAGGCTAGGGTTATGCCCCCGGCATTGGCACACACATGTTACTTAGGTGAGGATCGCAGTAGAGTGGGGAGAGGGACATACACCCTGCTGTTAGCATGTTCAATGTTATCCACATTGAAGACTGCATATATAGCACTGTGTGGTTGTACCTAGCCTGTCTTGGTGGGATTACATGTGCAACAGATGTGTTACCTGCACGGGGACATACCTCCATGTGTACAGCCCTGTACCTGTACTGCATCCAAACCAAAGGCACTTTGTGCTGTACCCAGCCATGGCATGTGTACCACCCACTACCCTTACTGGTGTCCACTGTAGAAGGCCTGCTGACACCACTACACCCATCAGCCATGTGGCACATGGACAAACACAACATAATCAGAACAGATACTGGTGACAACAATACAACATTGTTAATTACAGCTATGATGCATCATGGCTGCGTAGTTACACCTTCCAAGATATTTGCATTTCACTTTACTGCTGACAACATGCTACACATCATTCCATTGTTACACTGTTGTACAGTCACCCTGTGCATCAGAACCATGTTAGCCTGTCCCTGCATCGATGTTATGGATGTCAGGGAGTGGCACAGGTATCATCATATGCACAGGGTGTGTTGCTGGTTTGCCAGAGGCCTAGGCTGAGCCATACAATTGACAACATGTGTGTGTGTGTGTGTGTGTGTGTGTGTGTGTGAGGGGGCTGAGTATTGTTATGGGCCAGTGGTGATGTTGTGTGTGCAGGTATGTGGTTGCCCTAGGTTCGTTGTTTATGTGTGTGTGTTTGCATGCACACAGTTCCTCCATATGGCTGCCCTATAACAGGGAATTGTGGGACAGCTGCAGACTGTACCTGGCAGGATTTGCAGTTCATCATCTCCGGCCACGGACATGGGACCTGTGCTTGGCAGGGGTGCTACAGGCAGTATCAGGTACAGAGCCAGACCGAGTACTGTCCCCAGAGTTTGACAGGTGACCACTGGATCCAGGTCCCTCCTGGACTGGCCAGGGCCACATGCATGTGGTCTGCTATGATGGTCTTTGGACAGCCCTCCACAGTGCTGGGGCTGGTACTGCCACTACGGGAGGGGCTGTGACTGGTTGGACGTCCATGGCAACCTCCAGCTGCTGGTGTTGCTGGCATATGTTCACATGGCCGTCGTAACCGTCCAGCCCTGTCCTGATGCATGGACATGACATTGTGGATGAGTTCCAATGTCTCACCCCACCATCTATCCATGACCTCAGTGTAATTATGGATGGCACCTGCTAGGTCTCGGATGCTGTCAGTTACAGAGGTGTGATGAGCCCTCTGCGCCCTTAGACCCTGTCTGGTGTATCATTCCATCCATGCCTGTGCCTCCATGACAGTCTGGAACATGTGTGTTGTTGAAATATATGTGGCACATCTGCCAGGGGCATGATGACTATCAGTGCTCCTACAAGCACCCCTACACATCTGCCTATGTGATACCCTGCCAGGCATCTGGCTATGGCTGCTGTGTCCTGACACATGTGCCATAGATACCACACTGTCCTAGCAAATGACAACCATAGGCTGTCCCTCAGCTAGGGCCAATGGTGATTAGGTATGTAGAGGCAGTGTGACTGTGTGCGTGGATGGTGTGGATATGTGTGGGTTGTCAATTGGTGGCCCAGCAGCAGCCTCTGATGAAGCTTCCTGTACCTCAACCCACCTATCTTCATGGTCACTGTCTGTATCAGTGAAATCAGATTCCCTGGGGGGGGGGCCCAGCCCCACCTTGCCACCTGTGAGGGGAAAACAGGGAACAGACTGTAAAACCTGCATAACACCGCTAAACAGTACACACCCACACACACACACACACACACACACACACACACACACACACACACACACACACACACACACACACACACAAACACACACACACACACACACACACACACACACACACACACACACAAGTGTGCAGACATGGCAACACACACAGACATGCACACATGCAGTCAACATACATGGCAACCCATACACTCTACTAGACAGCACCTACAGACAGCTCCCGCAACCCCATAACACACACAATAGCAGGCGATGGTGCAGTACAGTATCACACACATACCTGTAATTACACACATGTCAACATGCAGGACATGTGGGGCTCAACAGCATGCAGTGCAACTGTAGTCACTCCCTGTTACCAACATTATACATGGCTGTGATGCATGGCTTCTGTTTGTAGGTGATGGCCCTCCTCCTGGAACTCACTGCACCCATGTCTACAGCATTACTGTGCATCTTTTTAGCACCCTGGCATGTAATGTGCACCATACCTCATGGGTGTACACACCATTGCAGGATGTGTCTCTATGTGTCAGTTGTGTTTCCACTGCTGCTCACAGCCTCTGTGTGTTCCTGGATCACATGTGGACATGTGTTTAGTGTATGCTTGACGTGTATTCACATATTTCATCATCAGTGGTGCATGTATGTGTGGTAGACTACCATTAGACCAACCACAGACACAATGTACTGTACCTATGGTGAGTGTAGAAACCATTACTGACTATGAAAGGGCCCTGGCTGATGTTGTCTGTGGTACACATAGGTTCATAGGTGAGTACTGGTCTATTGGTCCTGGGGCCTGCATAAGACTAGCCACAGGGGTTCCCAGCCATGCACCACCCACTAATGTTATTTCCCTGTGCCCCTGTTAGGCTGTGACACAGACATGCTACCCAGGGTGTATTCCCCATTCCCCATCCAATTGCCAAGTGTTTCTGTAAAGAGGGCCAATGAATAGCATTGCCTGACATGTATGGTTAGTCCATTCCAAAGTGTGGGGATTCCCAAGAACAGGGCCCTATCCCTCCAGTATGTTCTGTGTAATGTGTTGATTAGGTTTAGGACCCTGGAGCATGTGTTGGCAGAGGGAGTGGGATGTCATTATATGTAGCATGTTCAACTGCTCTGTGTATGACATAGCTGTGTATGCTGGGCAGATGTCAGCTGTGCCTGGTCAATGTGCATCGGAGTGTAGCCACAGTTGTCTGAGATGGACTGTGTATTGCATGTGTTTGAGGCTAGTAATCCCATTAGTGAGGTGTGTGCTGGGTCAGTGCACATGTACAGCATGCATTATGGGTAGGTGTGGTATATGTGTACATGGCCTATACGTTAGCTATGACATGCACAGTGAATTGCCAAGCATAACCTTAACATACTCACCAGCATCCGGCCGCTGCCTTGCTGGTATCCCAGAGGTACCTATACTGAGATGGGATAGAGTTGATGTCAGTGGCCACAGCTGTGGCATTGCTACAGGGTGGCAGCAATATTACAGTACAACAGCTGAAGTCCACAGTACTACAGTTTATGCATTACTGCTTAATGGTACTACACAGCAACATACCCCACAGCTCACATATGCATGGTCTACCTTTACAGATGCATACACTACACTAGTCTACTGATATGACCTGGAACCTTACCTGCATGCTCAATGTGTGGTGAGTGAGTAGCACCCACCTCCATGACTGTATAAGTCTGGAGCTCTTACGGGTGAGCAGATGCTACCAGGCTGATGAGCAGCTCCTCCACTCTGGTGAGGGGAGGTGGATGTTATACCCCCCATTGCAAAGTGGTCACCCCGCATGGCAGCGACACAACAACATACTTACCAGCGCAGGTCACTACAATGGTGGTGGACCTGCTCATAAGTCTGGTTGTGCATCCCCACCTCATTCACCCTGCGGACCACATCAGTCCTCATGGCTTTCTCTTCTGCTGGTCCTGGCTTGTCCATGAGAACAACAGCTGATAGTTGTGGATGATGCTGGTGATGATAATCTCCTCCTCAGCGGCACTGTATGCGGGGTTCCTCGGGTGTGCCATACACCCTGAAAGACATAATGATGGAAATATGTCTGAGCAAATCATATGTCAAGTTTACCATAATACAATACACATATCAGTCTCCTACCACCATATCAGCTCCAACATAATGTTCACACTACACTAGTGGTATGTGTCCGGTATGTGCACCATTGGGCCATATATTGTATTGTACAACACTTTCTGCTATGTGGTTATAGACATGCTCCCTGTGGGGACACTAGAGTTGCAGAGCTATTACAGGATATTTCACCTGCATGCCATTGTCATTGTCACTATGTTTCCACATATGCATGTGGTAGGCCTGCTATGTGATTGCTACACATCTGCCAGTCTGTGGTATTGAAGATTTATATGCATGCTGTTGGACATGTTCTGGGATTGTGTGGACTATTACAGCCCACATATGTTCCATGACAGTTACACACTAGTATGTTTAGGGATTTGCCAGCAGGAACACCACTCCAACCTAATGTGCACATGTTACCAGTCCACATCACATCCGTAGCCCACCATAGAACCTTATTATCTACTCTTCCATCACTATCTTCAAGTGGAACCACCTCAGGGGATGGTGCCCCCCCCCACATGGAGCACACACAGACATGTGTCTGTCACACAGTTAGGTCATGGGTATTGTGCATAGGGAGCTCCACAGAGACATGGGGTATGTGCTACATCACCTGGAGGCATGCAGTACACATACACAAGATTCAACATGCATGTCCCTCCTGCCCAGCATACAGACTAGGCACCTTTATGTCCATGTAGATGCCGTCATGACTGTACGTGGGTGGGCACCATGTTCCCTTTGTTACCATGTGGGGGCTCAATGGCCTCCACATTCCAAATGTAACTACTTGTCCACAGAGTTTAACCACCACATGTGTCATATACCAGCCCTGTATGCAGTCTCGCTTGTCACCCAACCAGACCTACATACCAATATGTGCCTAATACCCTTCACCAACATATATATCCCACCATCTCATAAAATTGCAATGTGTTCTCAACATGGGTTACACACCTCACGCCACACTCCATCTTGCAGCCATATACTGGTGCGCAGGTATGTTGTGTATTGATATGTGATGTTCTCTTACACATGTCATGGCAGGGGAAATGTATTGACATGTATATATTTTTTTACATATCTACTTATATATATATATATATATATATATATATATATATATATATATATATATATATATATATATGTGCATATATGTGTAGATATCAATTTGTGTTTATATACCTATATGAATGTATAACTGTCCGAGGTTCTGTACACATACACAGCTGTGAATATGTATTGCACATATAAATATCTGTATGTGGGGTGCATACGACCATCTGGACCACAGTCACGTACCCTCTTTACTTCACAGCTGAACTGTTCAGCCTTGCTGCAACACAGACAGGTGTCACATGTGAACACAGACTAACTTTAGGATGGTATATATGGTGACAAACATTAGATAAGCATATTATACTGCTATGGCAGTTGGGCATGCTATGCTACACTTTAACATGACTGTCCTGCAGTGGGTGTGGTCTCTCACCCATATATCTATCATGGCAGTATTTATGCCCCCACCAGCCATTGGCCACAGTAATTTACAGAACACATATATCATGGGTCACATCTTTGCCATTCACTGCTGGTTTGCACATTTGCCAGGTATGTCCCACTGACCACAGGGACTGACACTACTGTCCAGTGCAGTTGTTGAGCACAACATCATTACAAGAACAAGTACTGATGGCACATATACATCCTTTCACAGTATACATCCTATTATTCTATTTCATATACTGCATGCCAATAAATGCATATTTGTTTCACATACTTGTTATGTTGTTTCTGCTGTAACACAACCCCGAGCTTTGTAAAGCTTCTTGAAGTTTTTTTTCTCTCTCTCTCTCTTTCTCTCTCTCTCAGTCTCTCTAGTAGAGTGAATGAGCTGGTATGAATAGATTGCAGCATGCTTTTGTTGGTATTGCACATGATCAGGTGGTGGCTTCTGCACCAGTCAGTGTCCACCAGTTGTTAATTGCATGCAGCCTGCTGTGTAGTACTTCAGATAACCACTGTCATGGCAACCCTGTACTATAAAGTGCTGCCTTCTGTGGGCATTGTCCCTTCATCTTTACAGTATGGATGACATCCTTCCTGTGTGTGGACATCAGTGTTACAGACAGCAAGTAACAATACCTCTTACAGCAGAACCTGCAGACATAGGGTACATCAACATTTGGGTAAGGTTCCATAACTACAGACAGCGTGAGTAGTGTCATTGTGTGCATTGTATATTGCTGTTCTTACAGGATTTCTGTGTACATGGTACTTTTTCATGGAATGTTGTCTGTCTGCATAGCTCTCAACTGTGGGCCTATACGTATGATACCAGGGGGATTGTCTGTTAGGTTTTGTCTGTGCACCACACAGGAATTGTCCCACATTTATCTGTGGCAGTCTGTCTGTTGAGTGTTATCAGTACATGGCTACATCCATTTGTATTTCAATGTCGTATCCCTGCATAAGGATATGCTGCAATGAGTCCTGTAACACCAGCAATTTCCAGGGTATGTAACAGCAATAATGCAAATATGGCCCTATGTCCCTGCCTCAGTCCTCCACATATATGCCAGTCTTTGTCTTGCTGTGATACAGGAAGGGTTGTTAGGTAATGGCCTATCATTATTTACCACTAGCATTACTGCTGTCATCCCAGTCATGTCATGAGCTCTCACACCAACGGTTGGGCCAAGTCCATATATATGGGAGCAAAAGCTGGAGAACACATATGTGCCCTTGTACATTCCAGAGGTAGGTGTGTGGTACACAGTGTTCCTTACCCTTGTACAGCCTTTTATGGGGGGGGTCTATGCCAGTAACCTAGGCTATGGCACCTTTTCAGGGATATAACTGTGAAGAAGAGGGTCATTCAGTGGGATAGTGTGATGTTAGGTTAAGCAAAGCTATGTACAAGATACTGTGACATTAACACAATTGCTACATTTCCCCCTAGGGCTTGACTACAGTGTGTAATTGGAGGCTGCTGAACTACATCTGTAATTGTTGAGTGTTACGTATCCTAAAGGCAAAACCTGTTTCTACTGTTGTACTAATTCAAGGCCTTGGCCTGGACAGCATAGTATGGTATATATACACATTGTTTGCATCTACTGCTTTGTGTGGGCCTTGCATTCATGACTGATTACATATTTCAGACCTTATGTAGTGTCAGTACTGGCATACATTATTGTATAGTACAAGAATAAAGGATATCTGTGTATGCATGCCTGTGTGTCATGTCATGTCCTTTGAATTGTGGGTGGGTATATGTTTAACGTCAGTTTTCTCATTGGTGGGAACGGTTGCCACACTACACATTACACAGGTGCCAGTTGAAGGGCTTGTGGTTGAGGGATATACTTTGCACCCAGTACTTCTACACTACTTCTACATATGCATGGCTACTGATACCCTTTGTATGTGTATATGTGCATGTACCTATATATATCTCACATGGCTATATCTATATGTATGTATATATATATATATATATATATATATATATATATATATATATATATATATATATATACATATATGTTGTATCTATATGCAATTTATGTTATATGATTATTTGTGAGTCATACATTAATATATATCTACATATAGCTGTCTATCTGTCTACATTTACAGATATATATCTGTCCATATGTCCATGCATGTTTGGCTCATATTTTGGCCTGTTCCTTATTCACTTGACAATTGTCATGGATGATCAAAGCATTGAAGTCAGTAACTAGCGGCAACATTTTTGTGTTTCAGACTTCATCTCCTTCTACATGTGTACTAATACATATAATTGTGTATCTAGCAACATCTTAAATGTATCAGAGCATTAGTTGACATATATCCTGATTTGTACCCACAGTGTGGCATACATTGTCCAGACTTCTTGCATTAATAGGTTATGTGGTGTGATAATAATACATTTCCTGTACTGTTGACTGATTGTGCTGCATGATATGTTTGTGAAAACATCAGGTTATGTATATCTGCCATGGTTTAGTGGTAAATCACTTTGTGTATGGAATTCAGGGGCCTTGGAGAGGCCGTTTATTTTGTTGCTGGGCAGAACAAGGGACGTTGGCTACAGAGTGATTAAGGCACTTTTAAGGGGTTGTAAGCGGGTTTGCAGTTGTAAGCGGGTTTGAGCGAGTTTGCACAACGGTAAGCACTGCCAACCATCGCTTATGTTTCCTTACAGTCAGTTAGCTTCGAATTCCTCAACCTGTGAAGGCATAGCTTACCCCCGCGCAAACCCATGCAAACCTGTGCAAACCCACTTACTGCTGCTTAATGGTGCCTACTGCCGCTTACCCCCGAGCTAATTCCTTTAAAAGAAAAGATAAAGGGGTTGATAGAACAGTGGAGAAAAATGGGGCACAAAGAGGGAAAGACAGTAGGGAACATAGCTAGGCATGTGCAGGAAGGGTATAGGAAAAGTCCATAGCTGCCCATTTCTTCTACAGCAACAGCTATGCATATACACTATATTTGCAGGTAGAATTGGACCCTCAAACCCCTGGGGTAGGGGTGAGGATGACATATATTCATTGTGATGCCAATTAGACCAGATTACATGTGTCCAGTGGACACCTGTGTGAAATGGACAGCTATGTGTGGGGCGTGATTTTTTTGTGGGACCAGATTGCCCTTTTTTTTTCAGGTGAGAGTGGGATGTTGGTAAGTGGTAGTAGGTATATTTGGGGAGGTAGATTGGGTAGGTTAACAGGCATGACACACAAGACACATACAGGCCAGTATATGACACATGTGAGGGGTAAACCCCTTGGACGGGGGTGTGTTTGGAAGTCGCATGCCCATGAGCCTCCACCTGGAAACAGTGGGACTGAGGTCCCCACCCATGGGCAGTCACCACTGCACCTTCATGGCCCCAAAGGTGGCTGTGCTGGGGGCTGTGTAGGAGGGGCAGGCTCACCCTCTAATAGCACAACTCAGCGCTCAAGCTGGAGTAGCCAACTCTCGATTCTCCAGATCGAGCTCCTTACACACCATGGCCCGGACCTGTTGAAGGGTGACAGGTTGCCCTCTGCACCCAATTTGAGGGGGGATGAGCCCCATCCCCTGCAGCAGTTCCACCCAAATATGGTGCAGGGTCCACAGAGGTGGAGGTCCCAGGCTGAGCCCTAGATGTGCTGGTGCCCGGTGCCATGGCTAGCTGAGGTGGGACTGGTGGGTCCGCTGGGACCGGCCTTCCCATATGAGCTGTGTTGTCACAGGTTTTGAGAGATATGGGTTAGTAACAGTCAACAGCATTCAGGATTAGTTATAACAGTATGCACAGGTATTCCCATTAACCCAACACACCAGATTTAACACAGTTGCAGAGCAAGCAGAACACATGCATATATGGAAAACCAGTGGCCATTACAGCTGCATGAATGCTTCATTGATGGCATCAGACCACCAATATGGGTGTATTTTCACATGGCACATGCATAGTAACAAATGTGAATATTTATACACCATTAGGGCATATGTCCCAACAAAAGTGTGGAGTGTGCACATACCAGTTGAGGAGTGTCACTGGGTTATTATGTACATATGGTAGGGGTGAGAGAGAGACTTCAATTAACAACTAATATATCCTTGTAGTTTACACAACATTCTTAGTTACTGCAGGGGTCTTTCCCTTACACGTATTATTACACTACACAATGGCCTTATATTGTACACTGGTATGTTTATAATTTATTATATAGGTGACCTGCATCTTATATACAGGCGTGACAGGCTGCAGGTGTTAATGCAACATATGTTGAATATTGCTGACATATACTTTGGGTGAGGTGCTAGAATAACAGGTTTGTTTCCATATGCATTCTTTGACTATGTACACATTTGAATATCAGTCATTGACAGCTGCCTAGATTTCTTGGAACATCACACTGGATTTTCAGGGGAACAGGGTACCCAGATGGTGATATGGGTCATTTATCTGGACATGCTGGACAAATTGGAACAGTTGTTGGGTATGAATATGCATACAACTTAGCAGCACTCCCAGGATTCAGATCCCTGCTGTGTATGACAAACAATTATAGCTAATGTCACAGTACACTGTGCTATCAGGGAATCGATGCAAAGCTTTCAAGTGATTTCTAAGTCTCCCTAACTTATACAATATAACTGACCTCTTGGCAGTTCCAACATTGTTATGCAGGACTTCATGCCCATTTTATCTGCATACCACGGTGTGGATGACACTGCTTAAGATACAACATTACTATTTATAGTATGGAACAGATCGCCAACATATGAGAAAAGAATAAACAGAAGCACTCCAGGGGTTATACCTTTATTCACAGACTATTACACATTTATTTCTACTGGTACAATACTTTCTAAGGCTCTTATATTTATTTGTTATGACAGTACATGCAGACTGATTACTAACCTGTTCGCAATGCAGCCTTTGCAGCCTAGCATCTTGGGCTTGCTGGTTCGCAGCCCACTCATCTGCAGCTGTCAAAGAAATGCAGTGATATTTAGCTATACCTATCCATAGTACACACAAGCTAGGCAATTATTTACTACCTAGTAGAATGAGAACTTACTCAGTCCTGGGGTATTGGGCATCTGCCGAGACTCCTGGATCCACTGTTTCAGTACAACCCCCCTCTGCCGCTTAAGGTCAGCATGGTGGTGCCTGACTTGTTCACCAGTCCGGGGGATACCTGTGGCACTGGTGAGGTCACAGGCGAGACTGTCCCAGGCCTCCATTTTATACTGTAAGCCCTGGTACTGGCCCTGCAGTAGTCTCTGATCTGCTCCATAAATTGAGTACCTTCACCCACACCAGCCATTCTGCCAGCAGTAGGAAGCTGCAACCAGTTATGGGTTATATTCCCAGCTGTGGGGTTTAAATACGGACATTTTCCCACACTTCCCCATGATTGGCCAGTTTTGAAAAGGCTAAGCTATGGGCAGACCTGCTTACATGAGGTTGGCACTGCTTAAAGAGGTATACCACTAGGCAGATTGAATTGGCTCACCTACACATTGCTTACACTTATTAACATAAGCTGTGCTGAGGTTAGCATGTCTTAATGGTTAATTAACACTATGTTTGCCATTTGCAATGATTTATTCTTCATTACAGGTTATATATGTGTCAGGTATCCATGATTCATGTGTACATACACTGTATACAATAACACCTCCATACTATGCTTACTGCAGTACTCCAGTTCACATATTTATGTTCTGAGGCTGGTTATCCAACATCACACTGTACATAGATGCAGTTCAAATGTTTGGCTTGATTTTCATGTGGTGAGACTTAGTTTGCTGATACCTCATGCATATCTATTGCTATGATGGCTTGGTGGTTAACTACTGTGATTATAGTATACAGGGTCCTGAGTTTGATCCTTGTAGAGGTGGTTTATTTTGTTGTTGGGCAGAACATGGCCTATTGGATCCAGAGTGATTAAGGCACTTTAAAGCAGTTGAAAGTGGGTATGTGTGGGTTTGCGCAACGGTAAGCACTGCTAACCTCCGGATACAGTTTCTTACACTCAGTTAGCTTCTAATTTGATTAATCTGTGTAGGAAATGCTTACCCCCACGCAAACGCACTTAGACATGCTTACTACTGCTTATTTGTGCTTAAACCTGCTTACTAGTGCCTTATTCATTATGACACTGACACTTCACATGTGCATTTCATGCAGTACTCCAATTCATATTGAAATGTTATTATGCATGTTATACTGCATAATGATGTAAATATATGTTCATATACAGTTTTCGCATGGAAAATGATTTATGATGCAGTGGGACGTGAACCAGGAATGCCTGTTCATTAGGCGGATGCTCTAACCACTCCACTATTGCTGTTCTGTTTCATTTTCATATATATTCCTTGTTATCCTCTTCAGCCTTTTCGGCTGCTTTAACCATAGCTAAGCGATGGGCAAACCTGCGTACCTACAGTTAGCTATACTCGGGGTTTTAAAAAAATAAATACAAGGGTTTCTTCATTTCATTTCAATATACTGTTGCTGTTGTACAAATGGGGGCTGTTGATGGAGATATGCAGACACCTATGAGTGATTTCACACATTTATTTACACTTTTCTCTGTTCTACTTTGTAGGGGCATGCTTCTTCTGAGAGCTCTGGTCTCAGACATGCCCCCTGCACTCGTCCATGCTCAGTGCAGGATTTGGAGCTCTGGCGGCGCACCTTTATTATTACGCATGGCACGCTGCAGTCCTCCTCTTAAACTGCTGCTTACGTGCAGGACTAGTTTAGTCCTGCATGGCAGATTAGTGAATCCAGGGGAATTTATGATGCTGAAAAGTAAGCATATTTGTTGGCTACTCCTTTATGATCAAATATTAGGAATGGGTCTATTAAATTGAAATTATTTATCAAGTCTTGTATAGATGCAGTTAGTTGGGGGGGTTGTTTCCTACTTTTGTTTGAGCTATCATTTAAGGGGTCAATAAGTGCATTCCAGACACCTCCTAAAATGAAGTAATGATCGGTATATCATAGTAATATATTGTGGATTTCATATATAAATAGATGCTGGTTTGTACGTAGACCTTATATATTAAGAAATAGTAAAGGGCTATTCAGTTGGGGGATAGAATATGTGAAGAAATACCACCGCCCATTGGTGTCTGATTTAGAGGTTAAGATTTACCCAGGAAAGGTTTTTTAACTAAGATGGCAGTGCCTTTTGATGAAAGACTATTGCCAGCTCATACAATCTGTCTGATCCAGTTTTGTTTCCTATCATTATCCCATTGGCCATTTGTCAGGTGTGTCTCTTGTAGATAGAAAATGCTAGCTTTGTATTGGTAAATTAAATGCATAATCAATTTCTTTTTTTTATTTTCATCAAAACCATTTATATTCCAAGAATTGATTGTAATCATTATAGCTTAGAAATTCAAGTGCAGAGTATTGTTGTTCATGTGGTATATGGGAAGGTGATGTAATGAGACTTGTAGTGTTACTAAACTTGATGTTAGTTGATATCCTAGTTAGTGAAGAAGTTAGTTTAAAGAGAATGGCATCCATGTATCCTACCACAAACCTAGCGCCTACTCACAAATCTCCCTGTAATAGTCTTGTATACCATATGTAAGATTGATTATTGCTAGTGGTGAAACTATTTTGGAAGTAAAGAATGCAGTTATAAAGTAGCAGGGAGAAAGCAATGATAACCTAAATGTTCCAAATGTCAGTAAGCATTGGACTGCCCACCTTCATGCTGCTCTATGAATAATTTAAATTAACCTAAAATTAAAATAAATAAACCCCCGGATTCACTGTGCCCTGCACGGTGAGCAGGATCAGTGCAGGAGCTCAAGCAGGCAATATGTCTGCCGTGTGATCCAGGAACAGCCTGCAGGGGCAAACATGAGAGCTCCTGCACTAATCCTGCATGGCAAAAGCCCTTGTATGCAAATCACCCCATTTGCAGGAGAAATCCATGCAAATGAGGTGATATTGTGATCCAGGAAGCTTGCAACCATCTGTGCAGGACTAGTGCAATCAGCAGAAATGTACTTGGTTAGTAACCAAGTACATTTCTGCAAAATCCAAAACGAAGCTATGACAGCTCCAAATAAAGGCTGTATATCATGTAGTAAGCATGCCAATGACCAAGTATAAGGCCACTGGTATTGCAAACAATACAAAAAATAAAAAAATCAACTTTTATTTTTTTTTAGCCAATCTCGGCTGTTTAAGCATAGAGCAGTGGTGTGCAAATGGGATCTGGGGGAAAAATAAGAAAATAAACGTAAAATAAGCATTCTAACTAAAATCAGTATTCTGCCATGCAAGTCAATGGCAGGCAGACAACAACCTAGCCAGTGAGTAGTGGTTGCTAACGGGGGAGGCACAGTTTGAGACATGTAACTATGCATTAGCAGTTAATCCTATGCAAATGAGGGGTAGGATAGTGAATCCCAGTTTTACCCAGCATGTGAGTCAGGTCCCAACAGTGTAAGAGTAGGAATAGATTGGTGCATGCCTAGGAGGTAGGTGACATCATTGGGGGAGGTGTCAGGCATACTGTAAGCGGACTGGAGCCCTGTGGCTTGGGTCTGCTCCTAGCTTAGCACAGCTAAGCTAGGGGTGTGTGTCTACACCTGCCTAGCACTCTTTACAAAGCCTAAGCGGGTGTGCATGCTGCGCACTGGGTTTTACATGACAAAAAACAGAAGTTAAACAGGAAATAGCAGCAATGTGCACATTTGAGCACTCTGTTTGCGTGGTGCCCCCCCCAGGCTTAAACAGGAAGTCAATGGGAAGGGAAAACAGCAGTAGGAAGGTAATCAATGAGGACTAGCTTAGCTGCCACTTGAAATGTATCAGAACCAGCCAATTACACAGGCAGTAGACCAGCCCAGCCCAGAACACTACTATAAACTATGCAAACACCTACTCCTCTGATTATTCCAGCACTCTACACCACCGGTGTAAACAAGCGGGGAACTTTTAACACTGACAACAGCAAAATGTTAGGGGCTGCAATAGCTATCATACAACTTAGATAGCGGAGCACTATAGGGTGGACAGAGACCTCCTACAGCAAATTGTTGAGTTGTGTCAGCCACGCCTGAAACACAGAACTAACAGAGGGGAACCCATCCCAGTGGATACCAAGGTATGTGTAGGCCTAAGAATACTAGCTACAGGTACCTTCCAAAGGCCAAATGAGGATATGATGGGGATTGCACAGGAATCAGCATCCAGGGTACTCCACCAGTTCCTGGATGCCATCTCAGCACATGTCAGTGAGCATGTATATTTCCCCAACACCAGTGAGGCATTGGCCAGCAATATGCATCTCTACCACCAAATAGCAGAATACCCTGAGGTAGTGGGTGCACACACATATGCATCAACACACCACCCAGTGAGGACTAGCTTAGCTGCCAGTTGAAATGTATCAGAACCAGCCAATTACACAGGCAGTAGACCAGCCCAGCCCAGAACACTACTATAAACTATGCAAACACCTACTCCTCTGATTTTTCCAGCACTCTACACCACCGGTGTAAACAAGCGGGGAACTTTTAACACTGACAACAGCAAAATGTTAGGGGCTGCAATAGCTATCATACAACTTAGATAGCGGAGCACTATAGGGTGGACAGAGACCTCCTACAGCAAATTGTTGAGTTGTGTCAGCCACGCCTGAAACACAGAACTAACAGAGGGGTACCCATCCCAGTGGATACCAAGGTATGTGTAGGTCTAAGAATACTAGCTACAGGTACCTTCCAAAGGCCAAATGGGGATATGATGGGGATTGCACAGGAATCAGCATCCAGGGTACTCCACCAGTTCCTGGATGCCATCTCAGCACATGTCAGTGAGCATGTATATTTCCCCAACACCAGTGAGGCATTGGCCAGCAATATGCGTCTCTACCACCAAATAGCAGAATACCCTGAGGTAGTGGGTGCACACACATATGCATCAGCGCACCACCCAGTGAGCGGGGTAGGGTCTACATCAACCACAAGGGCTTCCACTCCATCAACTGCCAGGTCATGTGCGATGCCAAGGGCATAATAATGAACGTGCGTGCTGGCTGCCCTGGAAGCTATCACGATTCCCATATCTGGCATCAGACACAGCTGCACCAGAGATCTGGCAATGGGGACATCCCACATGGTCACCTAGTGGGGGATGCTGGATACGCACTGGAGCAGTGGCTGATGACACCCATCAGAAATGCACACACACCTGAACAAGAACTCCATAATGAGGCACACGGACAAACAAGAATCATAATAGAGCATGTGTTTGGAATGCTCAAGTCACGGTTCCGGTGCCTGGACACATCTAGTGGAGCCTTGCAGTACTCACCAGCTACATGTACCCAAATTGTCCTTGTATGTGCCATGTTACACAATATGATCCTGCAAAAAGAGCTGCAGCAGGAACAGCACAGGGCAGGGCCACACAGCCTTCCACCATTGCCAAGGCCTGCACAGAGTGACTCGAAGGAGGAACAACCTGAGCCTGCCCCAGTAGGCAGAAGGAGATGTGCCCAGTATGCCCTGGCCTTGGCAGAGAGGCAACTCATAGCACATACACTGACATGGGAGGGACCTATGGAATAACACCTCTCTCACATGCAGTAAAAGGGATGCCAAACATTACACTACCTGTGCCTAACCATGTGTAGGGAGTGTACTATGTGCATCCAACATAGGCAGCCCTGCAGCACCACCCTCAATACTGGGACATCCACAAGGTAAGTGACTCACACATGCCATGCCAGCAGGACAAGTGTAGATAAACACAAGCAAAGGCTGTACTATGGCCTCTGACTGAGACCTATGGGTAACCTCCCCTGTAGGCCTACACAGACAGATTACAGCAGGCCAAGCAGTGGGATGTCAGTTGTGAAGGCTAGGGAGTCAGAAACTAATATGTAGGTAATTAAAAGCTAAGCTCTGTAGTACACTGGTATGCCTCCAACCAGCACAGTAGGTAAGACTACAGACTGAAATGGAGAACCAGACATACCAGTACAGTCCTAGCAAATGTGTACAAGTGTCAGGTGTGACACCCCATCCTACATAGACATATAGTAAGTCAGTTGTGCCCCCCCAATCCTGTGTAGAAACGTAGAAATAGCCAGTTGTGCCCTCCCCATCTTACATAGAAATATAGTAACAGTCAGTTGTGCCCCCCCAATCCTGTGTAGAAATGTAGAAATAGCCAGGTGTGCCCTCCCCATCTTACATAGAGATATAGTAACATTCAGGTGTCCCCCCCAATACTGTGTAGAAATGTAGAAATAGTCAGGTGTGCCCCCGCATCCTACATAGAAATATAGTAACAGTCAGGTGTACCCCCCAAAACATGTGTAGAAATGAATGTAGAAACAGTCAGGTGTTCCCCACTCTGCTATGCAGAAATGTAGCAACAGTCAATGCCAAATGATCAATGGATACCCTGCAGAGACAACATGCTACCTGTCAGTGTACAGCATAAAGGTCAGCACTGCATTACAAACTACTTGAACTTGATCCACACATGCAATACAGATGGCCATACTGGGCATGCTCACATAGAGAAATGAAGGCAATGTCAGTCAACAACATACTGAAAGGTTATACTAGGCATGCTCACATACTTAAACACATGAACTCCATGTCTGCAAACACCAGTGGACCAGACATATCTGGCAGTCGCAGTTGTTAGTGCAGACACTTGTCAGTATGCATCACTCATGCCTTTCACACACAGTGGATAGGAATACAGACATATATGTAAAGACAACACACTATAATAAGCCAAAGGTAGATGGACATAGATGTGTAGAAGAGGGTGACTGTGACAAGGAGCATTCCAGGCCTGTCCCACCAAGCACACTGCCAAAGGGCCCTAAACATATGAGGTGCAGATGTCACTCACTGCAGATACTAGCCACCAGTATCTGTCAGCATTACAGACTATGTGGTGCACGTGCCAGCTGTGCAACATGACTGTACAAGGAAGTAGTCCTCAAGCAGCTGTATACATGTACCTGTGAAATATGACCCTTTGTGTGTCCGCATGTGGCGTGTCAACCCCTAGATGAATGGGTTATGGCCCATGCACACACACTGCCCTCCCCATAGCCTTACTATGACAAGCCTGCTGAGGTCATCCAATGTGAAATATTACATACTGCTGTAGTGTGATATGCTAGTTAAGTAGGAGTTCGAATCCCAGACTTGGTAACTGTATGTGTCTGTCTGACTGTGTAAAGAGCAATGCTTTTTATGGTAGTCACACTCCCAAAAATTCAAATGCTCAACCTTGGCAATGCTGCTGATGTCATCCACCTAGAAACACACCTCTGGAAGAATTGTAGCCCAGTAATCTCTATAGCGTGACCAGTAACTGCGTACTGCTGTCATGTGATAAAGTAGTTCGTTAGGTGCTTTAATCCCAGACATGGCAAGTGCATGTGTCTGTGTAGAGAGCAATGCTTTTTATGGTACTCACACTGCCTACAAGTCATATACTCAGCTTTGGCTAGGCTGCTGAAGTCATCTACCCTAAAATACACCTCTGGGGAGGTTGTAGCCCAGTGTGCCCTAACTATGTACTACAGTAGTGTGATTTAGAACTGTGTTAGGGTTCCATCCCCACCCATTGCAGTTGTGGATGTTTTGTGTGTGTTACAATGTTTGTGTAGGGAGCAATGTATTTTAGGCTAGTCACACGCAATACATGTCAAATGGCCTACTTTGACAATCCTGCTGATGTCATTCAGCATGAAATACACCTTTGGGGAAAAAGTCTTCCAGTAATCTCCATGCTGCGTACTATAACTGCGTAGTGTTGTAGTGTAATAAACTAATTAGGTAGTGGTTCTATTCCCAGACATGACAGTTGTGTGTGTGTGTGTGTGTGTGTGTGTGTGTGTGTGTGTGTGTGTGTGTGTGTGTGTGTAACTCATACTCTATGTGAAGGTTGTTGTGAGTGTGTGGCGAATGTGGAGTGGGTTTTGCAAATTTCTTATATGGTGGCCCTACTATATATCACAATGTCCACCGTACAGGGACAACAGATGTGAAATAGCTGAGAGGCTGGGGTGCAAAGCCATACCCATACATGTGACATCAGGCAATCATAGTTAGCAACCCCAGTATTACCCAGAGCACACTCTTAACCTATGTCTCATACACACACACATGCCTAGGCAACAGCCAATATGTGGGTACTACATTGCATATTGACCACTAATAGTAATTATGGAGTGATAGCAGTAGGCTACAGATGGCATTGCACCCTGAACACCTGTCCAATATGCACATACATGCAGACAGTGCATCTCCCCCATGTTCCCCAATGGACACCTGCAACACCTGTGGTGCCATCACATGTGACCCACAAAGAACATACCATGCTTGACAACATGCCCTGTATGGACAGATGTGACTGACACCAGGGAATGCCATTAGCATGCTATCAGTGTAGGTGCAGGGTAAACCTGCTGCCCATTACCAGTACCCACCACAGGTGGGCAAGACTGGCACAGCTGATGATAATCTGTGTTCACAACATGGGCCAGACACCCCAGGTACAGTTTCACATGTCACTGTACATGCATGTGGGAGGTCTGCACATCCCAGACACTGTCCATGTCATGGACTAAGGAATACATACATGGCAAGTGATGCACAGCACTGGCCACACACAATAGACACCCAGGTGACTGGATGGAGGATACAATACCCACCTTTGTGGGCAAATGCAGAAACTACAACCCTGAACCACAATGCAGACCAATGCCATGTGGCCTGATGTCAAGGTATACCCATTGCCAAGCCTTGTATAGCCTGCTGGCACAGTCGACCACCACACACCCATGAGGACATGCACCCATGCATGTCAGTACTGGCACCCTGTGTGTTTATGTGTGTGTTGTATGGTGCATATATTCACATCCACACTCACTACAACCCCAATGGGAATACTGAAGCATGCTGTCTGATGTCAGACACCTTCTCATACCCTTTGCCCATACAACCTCCATATGACCCATGTGGTGCATGTGATACCTGCACAGTGATGTGTTGTGGCAATCCCACTACTGATGAGTTGTACTCCTGGCCCTGCCAAGTGTGTCAATGTGTGTGTATCCCTGTGAGAGTGTGGCTGTGTTGACGCTGGCACCTGTTCATGCATACACATGTACGTCACCTACCGTATCGCTACCATATCCCTGTTGCAGATGTCACTCATCATCATATATATGTTCTGAGAGCTGCACCACAGGTAACCCATGTGGTGCATCCAATAACTGCATAGAACTGTGATAGCACTACATAGTCATCAGGGGTTTGATACCCTGTGCTGGTAGGTGTGTGACACAGACATGCTTCATCTTTACTCTCCCACCCCTCCCTGACATGTCTTTGCCTCAGTCTGCCTGTCCCACTCCCTCTCTGGTGGATGTGGAGACCTACACCTGCTTTGCTTAGGCAACAGCATGTGTATTTTAAGTGATGCTCATGATCAGCTGATGGCCTCTGCATGAACTGCAGCCCTCCCCAGGCTGATTGTATGTGGAACAGCTGTGGTAACATTCCCATAGCCAATTGGATGGAAACACACTCCAATATCTAGGAACATCATGTTGGTGTTGGCCCTTTTCATTCACTATGAGCAGGAACTATATCTGTTGGTTGGCAAACAGCATCTCAGATGGATTGGGGATTTACCTCTAACAACATACACTATGGAAACAGGGCAACACACAGGAGGGGGATGTGACTGACTTGACTACAGACTGTAAGTGCTGTTATACTGTATTTGGAGTAATGTTGGCTTAACAGTGTGTGTGTGTGTGTGTGTGTGTGTGTGTGTGTGTGTGTGTGTGTGGATATGGCTGTCTGACATGTCTCAATACCTGCCATGTTACTTCCATGTTTATGAGGAATCCACATCTGCAGGGTCATCTGCAGACTAGGCAGTGTGTTGTGTCCTTGGTTTCGTGTGTTACCCATGAAGCATCTATCTGTGGACTGCAGAAGGTAGTGTGAGGATTGCAGTCTGTAGATGGTGAAAGTCGTGACAATTATTGACTTCACATCCCTCATAGGACATATTTGCAACAAACCCCATTACAACAGTAACTGTATGAGGTTATCACAGCAACATGTCAATATTGGCCCTATGTATGTGCTTCCAGCCACAACTCTGTCAACCTTTCTACATATGTCATGCATGAAGTGGTGCATATGTGCTGTAAATCATAATTAGTGTCATCATATCTGATAACAAGCCAGTGATATATCAGACTGCTACACATGTTATGTACAGTAGGGGTTATATTTCATGACATAACCTGGACATTCTGTGGATATTTGTACAGTACTGAGGTCTGTGTACTTATGATGAATGTCGACATTGTGTGTATTGTTAATAGGTACTTTAGCCTGTGTACAGACTGTGGTAGATATCATTGTTCTAGTACCCATCCTATCTGATGTTACATGCTGCTCCACTGTATGGCACAGTATTGGCATACATGTTTGTAGGGCCATACACACACATGTCCCATGCCACAGACAGCCATCAGATCAAACTGTGTAGCAGCCCAGTATATGTAGGGTCAGTCTGTGAGTGGCACATATGATGATGGTACCGTCCATATACTGTAATATTATGCTAGCTTAACATATGTGGCTGTATTCACATTGGTTGTGGTTATACACTTTCACGCAGGTGTATCTTATCCTGTGCTGTGACATGCCTGTAGAGCCTACTATATATGCAAGTACATGTGCATTCCCCCATAGGAGATGTAGGCCAGTGTTCAACCAGTCTGCCTGTAGCCTGCACAGTGCATTGTTACATGCCTAGCAGCTTAATATACTTACCCAGTGAAATGTCACGTGCAGATACTTGCCAGATGTACTGCTGCTGGGCCTCCCTCAAAAGTCATGTATGTCAGAGAAAGCAGTGGGATGCTGTACAGATGTATGTCAATATCTAGTGGGTAGCATGTGGCCATGGCATCCCTGTACCAGCGGTTATTATGTTTTAGGCCAGACAAGGGTGCGTGAATGCATAACCTATGGTGGCAAATGTATACCAGTTGTTATGTGTTTTACCCATCTACATGGTTGTCTACATCCATATTGTCAGGCATGATACGCATGTTTTGCACTAAGGGGTTATGTGTATACCTCTGGACTGTACAGAGTGTGTCAGAATGTCCACATATATTGGCCAATATCTCTGCTGCAATCCACAGGGGCATTACGTGCTAGCAGCAGTACTTTACTATGATGTCCTTAGGATGTCTTTCAGTAGCCAGTGGCACACATGTTATAAGCAGATGTGACCTCCCACACACACCATGTCTGTGAACACAATCCCAATGACAGTAGCAATAGTCAAATAATATACCTGCTATACATACCTGACATACCCTTGCACTATGACATTGGGACTATAGGGGCTTGGGTAGGGCTACACTCCATGTCCAAGACAAATAGTGGAAATATATGTACATATAATTATCCAGATAGCCATATATATATGATTACACATGTGTAGTACTTCCAATTACCACTGTCATGGCAACCACCTACTATAAATCCCTACATCATGTGGGCGTGGTCCCTTTGCATTTCCTGTGTGATGGACATCTTTCCTGTGTATGTGTGGGCATCAGTGTTACAGACAGCAGGTAGCAATACCTCTTACAGGAGAACTGGCGAACTCAAGGCAGCCACATATTTGTAGGAGGTTCAGGAACTACAGACAGAGTGTGAGTAAAGTTGTGTTATGCTTTGTATAGTACTGGTGTTACAGGATGTGTGTGTACATACTAGTTTACATTGGAATGCAGTCTGTCTGCATAGCTCACTACTGTGGGCCTATCCTCTTGATGGCCAGAGGTATGCCTATCATGTTTTGTCTATCCACCACACAGGTCCTGTGTCAGATATTACACTGGCAGTGTGTGTGTTGAGTGCTATCAGTACATGGTTACATCCATTTCTGTTTATAACCTCAATTCCCTGACTAAGGGTATGTTGCAGACTATCCTGTAACACCTGCAACTTGCTTAGTGTATGGCAACAGTTTTCCACATATGTGCCTGTGTTCCAGCCTCTGTCCTCCACCTACATACCAAGCTTTGAACATATGACATGCTGTTGGGGGTTGTTCTGTGGTGGGCTGTGAGTATATCACACTGCCATTGCTGTTATCAGTCCACTGTTGCTGTATCCCTTACACATACAGTGGGGCTGGAGCCATATATGTGTGGGTGTCACCTACACAATACATGTGTGCCCTTATGCAGTCCAGAGGTCAGTGTATGTAACAGTGGTATATGGCCCTGTATTATTGAGTCTAGGGGGGGATCACCATAAATGACCTAGGCTGTTACAAAATGTGGGGGTATCAGGGGTGAGCTGCATTAAGGTATCTGGATGTACAGTACCGTATACTTCACCTATATTTACATTACTTACATGAATTGGGTTGATGCAAGCCTACAGCCTCCTGGCATACAGACTGTTCTGTTTGTCAGTGTGCTTGTGATGGTGTCAGTTATGCCTTGTTATGTAACAGTCACATCCCATTTGGTCAACTGATGGCTTTACCACCTAGTGACTTTGTACAGAGTGTAGATAGAGGCTGCTGAACAATACTCCTACATTAAATACTGTTGATTGTTTGGTATCCTGTGGCCTAGTCTGACTTCACTATTGTAAAATTTGAAGGGCTTGGCCTGGACAGCAACATTTGTGAACCTTTCCAGACTACTGTATTAGTGTAAATGTTTCACAGTTGCATTACTCTGTTTATATGGATGTCAGTGTTTGAACAGGTATATGACATGGCATATAGAACTGTAATAGTACACAATTAAAGGTTTTCCATTTCTGCAAACCTGTGTGATGTTTTTCCTATGACCTCTCTGTGGGTATATGTTGCAGACAACGATTGTCAATTGTATGTGTGGCCCATACAGTGTCCAGTTGTTCAGGTGTTAACTGTAGGCATAGTGGCTGTTCCATATTGTGTGCACCTTTTCCATATGTATCTTACTGTACATATATCTGCATGTGTATGTGTGGTCACACACACATACACACACACACACACATATATATATATATATATATATATATATATATATATATATATATATATATATATATATATATATATATATATACACATATGTATATCTGTATTTGCATATCTGTGTCTGTGCATCTGTATCCTGGGGATGTTGATGGCTTCCACATTTTACATTTCCTATGGGAGGCAGACTGTACTGCATGATATGTTACCAATACCAGCCTGACTTCATACAGGTGGGATGGAGTACTGTTAACATCTTGTGCCCATGTTTTGTCAGGTCCTGGTTATGGGATCTGCAACACTTGGTACTGTATTGCAGAGCGGACATGTTTGACTGTGGGGGGAATGCTTATTCATACAAGACGTATAGTGTGTGGGGCCTCTCAACCCCATTAATGGTGCATGTGGACATATGTGTTTTTGTTAATCTGCCATTGCTATCTACAGATGTATGGCCATATATACCTATATATATATATATATATATATATATATATATATGTATATATATATTTATATAAAACTATGTCCATATATACCTACATAGATATATATCTGCATACACATATGTAACTTGCTGTGTATATGTAGACATATAGGTGTAGACACATATATGTGTCGAAGTAGGCATTTGCATGTATATATGTTCATATATATTAATATATATGTATATAGTTTTAGAAATATATATATATATATGTATATATATATATATATATATATATATATATATATATATATATATATATATATATATATACATATGTTGTATCTGTTTAGATATTAATATATTTATACACACATATAACTAAATGTTGGTATACATTCTCTGTATGTTGCATGACTGAATGACTGAACTGGATGATATGTTTGTTTGTATCTGGCATGGCTTAGTGGTAAATCACTTTGTCTATGGTGTACAGGGTCCTAGATTTCAGCCTTGCAGGAGCTGTTCATTTTGTTGCAGGACAGAACACAGCCCATTGGATACAGAGTGATTAAGGCACTTTTGAGCAGTTGTAAGCAGGTATGTACGGGGGTAAGCACTGCCTACACAGGTTAAGCAATATAGAAGCTAATTGAGTGTAAGACACTGTAACCGTAAGTTAGCAGTGCTTAGCTCTGTGCAAACCCACTTACAACTGCTTTAAAATGCCTTAATCACTCTGTATCCAACGACCCATTTTCTGCCCAGCAATAAAATAAACACCAATGCTAGGCTCGACCCCAGGACCCCTACTCACCCTAGACAGCGTGGTTTATCAGTAAGCCATGACAGATATTCATACATTTGATGTTTTCAGAAACATATCATCCAGCATAATTATTCAACAGTACAACATCTAGATGTATGTGTGTGTGTGTGTGTGTGTGTGTGTGTGTGTGTGTGTGTGTGTGTGTGTGTGTGTGTGTGTGTGTGTATATATATATATCTATATATATATATATATATAGATATATCTAACTTAATAGATACATACCTTTCTCTCTCTATGTATACATCTATACATATATGTCTACACACACACACACATATATATATATATATATATATATATATATAAAATCAATATATATATATATATATATATATATATATATATATATATATATATATATGTATATACAGATATATATCTATAGATATAATAGAGAACATAAAGACTTATATGAACACAGGTACCGTTAATGGGGGTGAGGGGGCTCAAGCAACATATGTCTTACATGTATTGATATCCCCCCCACCCAGCAAAACAGGTCTGCCCTGCAATACCATACCATCTGTTGCAAATGCCATAACCAGGACCTGACACTACATGGCCACAATATGTTAACAGTAAGCCATTCCACCTGTATTATGTCAGGCTGGTATTGATAAAATATCATGCAGTACAGTCTTGCTACCATAGTGAATGTACAATATGTAAGCAACAAACAGTCCTGTAATACATATACACAGACACACGTATGCAGATGCTTATATATGTATATATACATATATATATATATATATATATATATATATATATATATATATACACACACATACACACATATATATAGATAAATATGTAACTACACATACACACACAGAGGTATGTCTAGGAAGATTCATAATCAGAGGTTGCACACCATATTGCACAGACAGTATCCTTACAGTTGCAACCTCATCTGATGGACAGTGTATGAGTCACCTATACCACAGACAATTGTTGCCTGAAACATATACCCACAGAGAAGTCAAAGGATGTAACACAACACACAGGTTTGTATACATAGGAAAGGTTCAGTTGTGCACTATTACAGTTGTATATGCCATGTCATATAGCTGATTATGCTTTAACATACATACATACAGAATAATGCAACACTCATACAGATCATTTAATACAGTAATCCAGAAACATCACATCTGTTGGCGTCCATGGCAAGGAGTTCAAGTATTACAACAGGAAAGACAGACATGGCCACAGCATAAAAAGCAATCAACAGTATGTAATGCAGATGTATAGCCCAGCAACCTGTAAATACACTCTGCATACAATCCCTAGGAGGAAAAGACCTGAGTTGGCACAATGGGTGGTGCAGTGGTTAACATTGTCACCTCACAGCAAGAGGTTCTCTAGTTCGATTATCGGCTGGGGTGCCTTCTGTGTGGAGTTTGCATGTTCTCCCTGTGTTCGTGTGGGTTTCCTCTGGGTACTCCGGTTTCCTCCCACATTACAAAGACATGCATCTGGAGCATTTCTCCCCAGGCCTCCACTGAAAACAGGCTCTGTGGAACCTAGTCGGACATTCCCGGTCAACAAATGTTAAATAAATAAATAATAAATAAAATCTGCCACATAATCTATTACCAAAATCATCACAATCACACTGATGGCAGTAAGTAGTAGGCCAGCAATGTTCACAAGGTGAACTGTATGGTAATGTACATCCGCATACCTTAAGTCAGCTTACTACTGGTATTAGATGGTGCATACCCCCATACACTGACTTACAGGGGCATATAACACTGTTACATACACTGACCTCTAGACTGCAGAGGTGCACACATGTGTTGTGCAGATGAAGCCTACATATATATAGTGCATATGATCTGTACACCTTTATTTATTGACATCATACCTGATAACAAGCCAGTCAGAAAACAGTCTGCTTGACATGTGTGTAGCAGGGGCTGTTTCTGAGGACATTACCTGGACATTCTGTGTTTGTGTGTACAGTACTGTGGTCTGTGTATGTAGGGCAGGGGTATGCAACCTTCACTATCCAAAGATCCATTCCTGACACCTCGCCCACCAAATTAAATTCATCAGGAGGCACAACAGCTATCTGACTCCTAAAATGAAGATAGCAGAGCATATACGGTTTCATATATAGTTATAGTAAATATAATATAACTAAGTGTATAAGAGCAATACCTAACATATGTCCATAATTCGGTTCCTGTGTTGGGATTGCTTGATCTGTGTGTGTGTGTGTGTGTGTGTGTGTGTGTGTGTGTGTGTGTGTGTGTGTGTGTGTGTGTGTGTGTGTGTGGTATAGTGTCCATTAATCCTCAGAGGTACAAGGAGCCACTATGGCAGGGTTGAAGAGACACATGTGGCTCCAGAACTGCAGGTTGCAGACCTCTGAGTTAGGATAATTGACAACAATATGTGTATTGTGTTTACGAACCTTGGGCTCTGTACAGACTGTGGTAAATGCCATTGTTCCCGGTCCTGCTCTATTTAATGTTACATGCTGCTCCAGTGTTAAGCTTGTGTATCATATGTGGCTGGGGCTTCGTTAACATTTGATGTGGGTATGCATTTTCTCACAGGTGTCTGCTACGCTGTGCTGTGACCTGCGTGTCGAACCTGCTATAATCGCAGGTACATGTGTATTCCCCCATACAATATGTAGTCCAGTGTTGTGGCAGTCTGCCTGTAGTTTACCCATTGCTTTGTGACATGCCTAGAAGCCTACTGTATTATATATATTATTATGTAGTACATGGCCATGTGAACTCAGCACCACCAGGTATTATGTGTCAGGACAGAGTGGCATGTGTGCATGCATTCACTGTGTGGGCATATGTACCCCAGTATTGTCATGATATACCCATGTACATGGCTAGTAACATCCACATTGGGAGGCATGTTCCACATGTCTCGCATGAAGAGGACATGTGTACACATCTAGACTGACCACAGAGTGCCAGACTGTCCACATATATCGGTCATATCCCTGCTGTAGTTCACAGGATCATTACTGTGCTAGCAGTGGTACTGTACTATGATGCTCTTAGGATGTCTGTCTGTAGCCAATGGTGCACATGTCTACAGCAGATATGACCTCCCACACCCAACATATCTGTTAAGACTCCCCTATGACAGTAGCAACAGTCTACATATATACCTGCAATACATCCATGACATTCCCTTGCACTAAGGAGTTGGGATATTGGTGCTGAGGTAGGACTCCACTCAATGTTCTGGACATATGGTAAACATATATGTGTACACATATATCAACATATCTATATAGATATATACACATATACATATCCACATACATATATGGAGATATATGTACATATATATATATATATATATATATATATATATATATATATATACATATGAACACACACATATACATATACACAGCAATGGCTCCAACAAGTGGCTAAGCTTCTGATGTCATTCAAAGGGGATCCAGTATCTGTCTGCCTGGGACAACATGACTAACAAACCACGATGCTTTGCCAGAGATGGTCTGCACCTGTCGCCCATGGGATTCAGGTTATTGGCTACAGCTCTTGGCATCCCCATAGCGCCTTATCTAGGCAAGGTTCAAAGGACAAAACTACCACCGTAACAGATACAAGCATGCCAAACTGAAGGTAATGCAACTCAATGCTAGAAATCTAAACCTAAAAAGGCACTCTCTCGAGGCACACCTACAAATGGGAAACATCAATATATGTGCAGTAAATGGGATCTGGTACAATGCTCCAGAGAGCACTCCTGAAATACCAGGCTACCACACTTACCATACACTTCGGCCACCAAAGCAAGACCACAACACTACAGGAGGAGGAGTGTCTATATTCAACAAGGTTATTCACACATCCAGACTAGTTCCTAACACAATGCATCTGAATATCTCCTGGTGCAACTAACACTAGGTAAGACTGCAATCCAAATTTTAGCTTGCTAAAGATCCCCCACCATGACCCAAGATCCTCACTACACCTTACTAAACATACTGGAATTATTGAGATACAGTGAAAAATCCTCATACTGGGTGATTCAAACCACTCCGTCATTTACTGGGAGAACTATTCAGGTAACAATGCCTTTCCCCAACGGTTGTTGAAGGTCATGGATTCCAACGCCTTAGATCATGTAATCCATTGTCCAACCATGGGTTCCAATATCTTAGACCTGGTCATTACCAACATGGGAGATAGATGCTCCACACTAGTGGTCACCCCCTCATCGGTCAGGTCTTACCATAAGCTATTCACTGTTGACATCCACATCCCACCCCCAGACCCTAGGAAGGACACCCCATAAAAATCCTCTACAAAGCCAGCTTCATGCTACTCAAGTCAGACGTGAGAAACTGTGATACTCCTGTGGAGATTAGAGATGATAGACCAACTGCTGAATCCTACAGTGAGGCACTGTGTGAGCACATCCACTCATGCATGTATCGTGCCATCACAAATAGAACCAAGATGCCTCCCTCCAAACAAAGACAGACAATATGGTGGACCCCTGCCATAAACAAACTGTATAACAGAAGGAAGAGACCATTGAAGACAGAGGGATAATCCCAGGATGCAAACAACTCCCGTACCAGCCTCAGTAAAAAGCTGAGATCCCTCATAGAATCCACCAAAGATAGTTACATATATGAAATAGCCACAGATTCCAAAGATAACAACAAGCCATTCTATAGTTATGTCCCAAATCTAACTGGCAATGCTCAGAACTGATCTGAGCTACAACAGAATGGCATTAAATATACCGATCCTAAGGATTTTGCCAATATCCTGGCAGATCATGTACTGCCATATTCACCCCCTCCCCCCAAAAGGGCCCATCTCAATACTAAAGTACTGCAAAGTACAAGTAATCATGGCCCCACAGGTAGAAACCGCACTCTCCGCAGCTAAGAATACAGCATCCATGGCAACAGTTGACATTCCAGGCTGTGTACTACATGAACTACAAACTGAACTTGCACCTCACCTATGTGTCATGTGTTATCATAGCCTCACCTCAGGCTTCGTGCCCACTGAGTGGCACACAGCTACAGTTATCCCACTCCACAAGGAGGAATCCACCTTGGATCCCGGAAACTACCATCCCATCAGTCTGTCGAGCCTGATCTGCAAGGGCATGGAATGCATTATAATGGAACATATAAATGAAGACATTGGCAAGCCTCAAACACTGGACCCCACCCAGTTTGGCCTTGTGAAGGGCCAATCATGTCTCCTGAACCTGATTGACTTCATTGAATCAGTCTCCAGAGATGTGGAAGGGGGTAAGGTGGCCCACACAGCCTATCTGGACCTCGCCAAGGCCTTCGGCACTATCTCCCACTCTAGAACATAGATAAACGTACTAAGCTGGCCATACATTTCCACAACACATGATGGGGTGTCAACTGGCTTACTGACAGAACACACACTGTAAAAGTAGCTGACTCCAATACCAACTACAAACAAGTGACAAGTGGAGTACCTTAAGGTTCAGTCCTGAGACTGCTCATATTTGGTATCTACTTCTCTGAAGTACATGCAAACACTATGGGACCCCATCTAACAAAGTTCACAGATGACTGCAAACTGGGAGCCACTGTTGTATCCCCAAATTATGTGGGTATTCTACCAAAGGACATTACAGACACAGATGCTTGGTGCCAGAGCCATGAGCTCAAGCTTAATGGCCAGAAATGTGTGTTTTTTCCTTTTGGGAATACCATGTACCCATGGATTACCACATAGGTGGCAGTAGACTAAACACCAAAGGTGTGATGACAAACATGGGGACACAGGTGGACAATGGTGTCACATTCAATAAACACATTGCCACAACAGTGAGGTGATCCTTCTATGTGGTACACCTCATCACTAATGGCTTTTCATCCAGGAAAACAGAGGTAGTTTTCCCACTATACTCATCCCTCATTACTCACATATAGAGTGCAATGCCCCATTTGGGATGTACCTCACATGACATCTGCAACAGCTGAAAAGGCCGCAGTAATGCATCACTAAAAGTATCACAGGCCTAAAGCACATGTCCTATGCTGACCGTCTCAAAAACCTCCAGCTATACTCTGTGGCATATGGTATACTCAGAGACAATCTCTGCTTAACATACAAGGCCATGTCAAACCCTGGGTACTGACATCTGTAATAAGTGTATGTAATGCCATGTACAATACATGTGTTTATTTGCTGTCATTACAGTAGCAAGCGGTGTGAGTGGCATGTCTGGGACACACAAGTATATGAGACCTGCACAGCACTGTTATCCATATGAATGTGTTACATGCAGGGGTAGTAGCCCAGGGTACATGCTGTCACACTGGCATTTAGTGTAACATGGCAGTACTACTTTTGACAGTGCTGTCCCAGTCAAGGGTAGAGTGCTAAAAGTACTACTGACAACAAGCACACCTGCAGGCATAGCTAGACTCTGAGGCCTCAGTGTCATGTTCCTGATGTGTGGGTTGTGTCACCGTGTATATCCCCTACTGTATAATGATCAGACATGTGGAATGCCACTGCAGAGTACTGTCTGTACAGAATATGTTAGTGAGGGCGTACAACATTTAGTACTGGCATACATATTGTTGGCAAACATCCATCTGTCGACACAGTCATCCTACTGCATAGCTACTTGCCAAGCTGATGTCTGTGAGTCCTCCTACAGATGTGTATATGGCAGGTATCCAGCTGGGCTACATACAGACAACCTATGCTTGATTGACACTGACATGTCTGCCCAGCTGTGTAATAATTGGCACATATAGGAGACAACAACCTGTACGGACCATCTGCCATGGGTACTTACACTACACTATACTACCACAGACAACAGAACATGCTTGGGTACAGGTCTCCAACACAGGCACTAAACATGTGTTGTAATACATGTTGCATACATTTCAACTGGATCATCTCAGTGGCTATGTGCAGAAGGCACCGCGAGGATTGGCTGATGCATGTCACTCACCCTGATGGTCACCAAAGTGGTGTCTGTCGATAGATTGCCTGCTGGCACATGGCAGGTAGCATGATACCAATGTACATACAACCCCTACACAACCCATCTCCCCATGGACAATAGCCATGGACACAGCTATGACCACCTACAGCAATGCACCACAGTACTGACACATGTTTAAGTGTGCATTACTGAGGATAGCAGTGTCTGTGTGTTAGTACACCTGTAGGTCGGAACTCCATGATGGCCTTCACAACCACCTCAACACCCATTGCCATAGTCAGATGTTGCTGCTGCTGTGTTGGACATGACATGACTCCTCACCCTAATGGCTACATGAGCCATGCATTGCCAGCACAACAGTGTTGTACAAATGGGTTGGTAGGCATGCAAAACCCATTGAGGTCTGGCAAGTGTGTGTATGTGTGCATGTCTGCATATCTGTAGGGTACACCATTCTGAGGTCACATACTCCTAATACACTACACATTGCCACACAGTAGTACAGATAGTGTTGCCACCCTCCATTGGTGAGGCATGATAATGCAACACACTACTATGCCTGTGGCATGTGCATGAGATGCATTTCCCTGTAGTACCACTGTTGTGATATACAATAGGCTGTATTGCGGTAATGGGCAATGTGTGATAGTCAGTATGTCAGAGTGTCATCATGGGTTCCAGTGCGTACAATAACCACTGGGGGATCTGGATGCTGTATACACTGCCAATACACCATGGTACACCCGGTATATGCCCTATGTACAACTTTATGGTGACCAGTCGCCCTGCTAGACAGGGGTCCAGGGAAGTAAATAGTGTGGGAAGAAATAGTCAGAGAATTGTTATGGTTAGGCATGTATAGGCCCTAGGGCCGATAGCCTAGTACCAAGCTATGAACCTATGAACCTATGAACCACTGTCAACATCAACCATACAGGTAAATGAAACCACAATACAGCCCAGTTACACGTGTGCTGTGTGCAGCCTACCTGTGACACATTGGACACACAGACTAGTTAGTTAGCACCAATAGGCCCAGGTATCTCAGATGTGTGTCTGCCTGTTATGTGTCTGTCAATGTTTGTATGATTGTATGTCACACTATGTATTATCCATATACGACCATTACATCCACCATTACCATACTGTACATGTCTGTGGATGTTCTGCATGTAACATGTAACCTGGTACACACCTCACCCTAAATGTTGCATGGTGTGTGCAATGAAAGCCACACAGTTCAATAGCACTACATACCTAGGTAGGGTTCTAGTCACAGTGTTGCCATGTAAGAGTGTGCATGTATGTGGATGGGTCTACATACGGTAGCAGATTATACATGTCTCAGTGGGTCACCTGTCTGTGTGGCACAGACAATCCTGTGACATGTGTGCAACTGTACTCTGGATACGTCACATCCATGGTGTCACCGCAGTGCCATAACCCTTGTGGAATATGACTGCAGACCATCCTCCTGCTGACACATGTACACCTACAACACACATGGATAACATTATGGAGGTCACACTCACCTACTGTTACTAACAGCTGACATGCATCATAGCTGGATGGCTACACTACCTGACATGTATGCATTACACATTACCCCTGATAACATGTTACACTGCAGTACATTGCTGCACTGTATTATAGTCACCGTGTGCTTCAGAACCATATTAGCTTGTCCCTGCATCAATGTTATGGATGACAGGGATGTGGTACATGTATCATCATATGCACAGCGTGTGTTGCTGGTTTGCCAGAGACTGAGGGTGGTCCATACATTTGACACCATGTGTGTGTGGAGTGAGGAGTTTAAATATTTGGACAGACCATGGTGATGTGGTGTGTGTCAGTATGGGGTTGTCCTACATGTGTTTGTGTAGTGTGTGGGTATGCATGCACACAGTTCTGCCATGTGGCTGCCCATACAGGTGTTTTTGGACAGCTGAAGACCATACCTGGCAGGGTGTGCAATTCACCGCCTCTGGCCACAGACATGCTGACTGCCTGCCAGGGGTTCCATGGGCATGTGCAGGTACAGGCCTTGAGGTACTGCTCTCCCCGGATGATGACAGAGGTCCGCTGGAACCATGTCCCGCATGGGACTGGCCAGGGCCACATGCATGTGGCCTGCTTTGGTGTGGTGTGAACAGCACCCCCAGTGATGTGCTGGGGCTACTACTTCCAGTACAGGAGTGGCTTGGCATCCTAGCCCATCCACGTTGACCGCCAGGTGTTGTTGTTTCTGGCCTACATCCATGCAGCTGTTACACTACTTCCACCAGGTGTTCAAGCACAGACATACCATGGTGGAGGAGGCACACCCCACCATCTATCCATGATCTCGTTCTCTTCACGGAGGGCAGCATCAAGTTCACGGATGTTGTCACTTACAGATGAGTAGGCAGCCCTCTGCAGCCTCAGGGCCTGTCTGTTGTACATTTCTATACATGCCTGTGCCTCCATGACAGCCTAAAACATGCGCCTGGTGGAACCAGTTGTGGCGCCTCTGCCAGGGGCAGAATGACCAGCAGTCCTACTATGAGCACCCTGGCACATCCGCCTATATGGTGGCCTGCTGGACATCCAGCTATGCCTTTTGTGGACAGACACAGCTGGCATAGCCACCACACTACCCTGTACACTGCCACTAACCGCCAACTGTCCCTCAGCTATGGCCATTGGTGATGGAGTATGTATAGGCACTAAAACTGTGTGCTGGGGTGGGGTGGCTAAAAGGGGGATGTCAAATATTGGTGCTGTGTCAAGCCCTGACAAACCCACATGTACCTCAATCATGGTCTCATCATCGACAGTGTCTGCGTGCACACCAACATCAGGTTGCCTGCAGAAGGGACCCTGACCCACCTCGCCTCCTGTGGGGGATAAAATAAAATGCACTTTAAGACCTGTCCAGCATTACATAACAATACATACACACACACACACACACACACACACACACACACACACACACACACACACACACACACACACACACTCCACCAGACAGTCCCATTTGTACTACCTTAAGATGCCCATCATGCATCACACCTGGTGATATACACTCATTAATGCCACTCATTAACATCTCATTCCTCTAAATGCCTACAAAAGTGACCACAACACAAGACCTGATATTCCATTAACTCCATGACCTGAGTGTAGTACTGTTTACATGGCCTCACTGCTGTCATTCAGTGTTCACCCTGTGTATGTTGGGACTTTGTGAGCTTGGGCTATATGTGAGGGGCTGATACGTTCCCTCATTAATGTCACACACTGTAGTGTCATGTGTAAGTACTGCTCAGTACATGCCTGTCATGCTGCTCAACCTATCATGTGACAATATATGTATACACTCCTTGCTGTTGTCTAGTAATTTCCCAATGCATCTGTAGTGCTGCCTACATGAGTTGTCATTCACCTCCCTGCTGTATGTGATAATGAGGGTATACCAGGTATCTACATTCCCTCCCAATGCATGTGCCATGCTACAGATCTTATTAGACCATCAGCTGTCCTGTGATTACATATCAGACAAGTATTCCTGTTGTGTCTTGTGTCATTCCATGTCCATGTACTGCACCATCACAAAAGGGAGTACTGCCATATCATAAACTCCACAGTTACACATGTGCATACATGGACACCCACACAACCACACACACACACACACACATCCTGCATGCAGCATCCTCCCTCCTGTACACCACATTGAACCTACAGATGACATGAACACCCACCCACACAGTAACACACACACACAGACACACATACAGGGAGGTTGCACAATAATAGTACACACAGTCCTCCCATTACCCATCTGTCAACATGCATAACATATGGTACATACCAGCATGCAGTGCAGCTTTAGTCAATCCATGCTAGCAACAGTATACATGTTTGTGAGGCATGGCCTGTGTTAGTAAGTGATATCCCTTCCCCTGGGGAACACTGCACCCATGTACACAGTTTTGCTGTGCACCTGATATGCACCCTGCCATGTACTGTGCACCACAAATCACATGTGTACATCCCATTGCTGAATGTGTAGTACTGTGTCAGTTATGTCAGCAATAATGCTCACAGACCCTATGTTTTCCAGAAAAACATACCTGAGATGATGTGTGGTCAGATGTCAGTTGTGAATGCTTGATGTGTGGTTTACAGCTCTCAACATTAGCAGACCATGTATGAACAATCAAATAGCATTACACTGACAACAGCCAGATCATACCGTGGCTATGGGGCGTCTACACACTCTTATTGATGTGATGCACCATTCCTTGATCTGCCATGGGAAAACATTGTTACATATATTAACAGTACATGAGCCTCATATGTGCCATATGTCCTGTACATCCACATGCAGTGTCTACTAAAGGTGTTAGTTGTGTGGATGCTAACCACAATGCATACAGTTGTGTGTGTGTCTATGTGTGCACATGATTATCATGAAGTTTTGTTTCACCCTTTGTTCTGTGTAGTACAGCAGTCACTATTTCTGTCAGGGGTATACTAGCATGGCCCATCTGCACTTGCTTGTGTATGGTCAGATAGCACTACATGTTCCCCAACTCTACATGATTGCAAGGTCTACTCATATGCACACCCCTTGGTGTTCACACACTGTCATCACTATTTCTGTGGGTGTAGAGTTATGTCTGCCACAGTTACTGACTCAGTCTGTGTGCAGATACAGATATTCTTACCATCCTTATGGCTCCCTGCTGCAGTGCTCTGGTGTGTCATGCTGACACCCCATCCCCACCTTCAGGCTTTTTGCAGATGCTTGACAAGTATGGGCTACACATGTGTCAGTTTGCAGTGTCCCATACACTAAACAACACATGTTATAGCTACATCCCAGCTAATAATGTGGACCACACTAATAAATTATGCCATAGTGTATATCTGTAACAGCTGCCATTGTAATGCTGGTATATAAACTGTTGGTGCACTGTACAGGGGTGATGTTTCACACGCGTCCCTACTGTAGTCTGTGTGTGCCACCTTTATGTTAATCCCTGTGGACAACTTCCCGCAGGAGTCTGACATACCTTTCCAATACCCCATCATGGTCACCACTGTGATGCAGTGCATGCAATAGGAACAATACATGAACATGTACAGCATGCATTAAGGGTAGGTGTGTTGGATGTGTGCATGGCATATACCATAGCCAATACACGCCCGGTGTATTGGCAAGCATCAACATACACCATACTCACCAGTTACAGGCTGCTGCCATGGTGTTATACTGGAGGGACCTGCATAAGAGTGTGAGAGATGCAATGTTAGTGGCCACACCTGCGGCATTGTAACAGGGTGGGTGCAGCATTACAGTACATCAACAGTACAAGTCCACAATACTAGCACTTATGCACATTTGTTTATTACTATTATGCATCAACAAACAATAGTTATGGCATATCAGATATGCATGCTCTACAAGGCAGAGGTACAGATAGCTATGAAGAGGATGAAGAATGGAAAAGCTGTTGGTCCAGATGACATACCTATGGAAGCTAGGAGGTATTTAGGGGAAATGGCAATGACATGATTTACCACATTGTTTGATGGAATCTTGGAATGTAAGAGAATGCCTGAGGAGTGGAGGAAAGGTGTTTTGGCACTGGATCATATGAATAAGGGTGATGTACAGAGCTGTAGTAACTACAGAGGGGTAATATTGATCATTCACAGCATGAAATTATTGGAAAGAGAAGTGGAAGCTGGTTTAAGAAGGGAGGTGATTATTAGTGATCAGCAGTATGGTTTCATTGCAAGAAAGAGCATTACAGATGCGATGTTTGCTCTGAGACTGTTAATGTAGATGTACAGGGAAGGCCAGAAGGAGTTGCATTGTGTCTTTCTGGACTTAGACAAAGCATATGACAGGGTGCCTAGAGATGAGTTGTGGTATTGTGTGAGGAGTCGGGAGTGGCAGAGAAGTATGTAAGAGTGGTACAGCATATGTAAAAGGGTAGTGTGACAGCAGTGAGATCTGCAGTGGGAGTGACAGATGCGTTTAAGGTGGAAGTGGGATTACATCAAGGATCAGCTCTGAGCCCTTTCTTATTTGCAGTGGTGATGCACAGGTTGACAGCTGAGATCATACAGGAGTCCCCGTGGACTATGATGTTTGCAGATGACATTGGGATATGTACTGAGAGTAGGGAACAGGTTGAGGAGACCCTGGAGAGGTGGAGATATGCTCTAGAGAGGAGAGGAATGAAGGTCAGCTGGACTATGACAGCATATATGTGTGTGAATGAGAGGCAGGATAGAGGAATGGTGAGGATGCAGGGAGTAGAGGTGGCAAAGGTGGATGGATTTATGTACTTGGGATCAACAGTTCAGCGTAATGGCAAGTGTGGTAGAGAGGTGAAGAAGAGAGTACAGGCAGGGTGGAGTGGGTGGAGACAAGTGTCAGGAGTGATTTGTGACAGACGAGTACCAGTAAGAGTGAAAGAAAAGGTCTACAAGAGGGTAGTGAGACCAGCTATGTCATATGCGTTGGAGACAGTGGCATTGACAAACAGGCAGGAGTTAGAGCTGGATGTGGCAGAGTTAAAGATGTTAAGACTTGCAATGGGTGTGAAAAGGGTAGACAGAATTAGGAATAAGTATATTAGATAGTCAGCCCAGGTTGGACAGTTGGGAGACAAAGCCAGAGAGGCGAAATTGCATTGGTTTGGTCATGTGCTGAGGAGGGATGTTGGGTATATTGGAAATAGGATGCTAAGGATGAAGCTGCCAGGCAAGAGGAGAACATAAAGGCCTAAGGAAAGGTTTATGGATGTGGTGAGAGAGGGCATGCAGGTGGTTGGTGTGACAGAGCAAGATGCAGAGGACAGGAAGAAATGGAAACAAGTGATCCACTGTGGTGAACCCTAACTGGGAAAAGCCAAAAAAAGAAGATGCTCCACCTATACAGATGCAGGTGCATATGCAAGTGTGGTCTACTGATGTTCCCTGTGGTCTTACCTGCACAATCCTCAGTTGGTGTGTGGGTAACACCCACCTCCAAACTGCTGTCTGACACATGCTGTACATTGGTATGGGCAGGTTCCCCGAGGCTACTGAGGAGCTGTTCTACATGTGTCAGGGAGGATGGGTTGCATGATCCCCCCTGTTGTGAGGTGATCCCCCCGTACTGCAGCAGCATGCCTGTGGGCATTGCAAAGCAGGTCAGAGCAACACTGCCGGATCTGCTCATAACTTTGGTTATGGTGTCCAACATTGTTGTCCCTGTGGACGAGGTCATTTCACAGGGCGGTCCACTCCTTATGCTCATGTGCATGCCTGCCAAACAGTAATGCATAGTGAATGGTGAGGTAGCTGAGGATGATCTCCATTTCCTCTGTGGAATATTATGGAAGCTGCCCTACGGACATCTTGTTTGAAAGACATAAGGATGGAAACAGGTCTCAGGAAATCATACGGCAAGGTTACCATACATCTTAATACACATTTCTGCCCCCCCCCAAATCTGCAACAACAAACTATTCACACAACTCAATAGGTATGGCACACCTTAACTAACAGTGGGATATATATGTAATGTATTGTAACACTTTGTGCTATGTGTCTGCGGCCATGTTCCCTGTGTGGACACTATCATTGCTGGTGTGTTACTGACTATTCACCTACATGGCATTGTAAGGGCCACTATGGTTCCATATATGCATGTGGTATGCTTGTTATGTGATTGCTGCACATCTGACATTCTGTGTTATTGGGATTATCTATGCATGCTTTTTTTGACATGTTCAGGGATTGTGTAGAATATTACTACCCACATATGTTCCTTAACAGTATCACAATAGCATGTGTAGGGGTTAGTTGTTAGTAGAACCACCTCTCCCACCTCATCTGGCCATGTTACCAGGCCACATCGCATCCGGGACCCACCATGGGACCTTATCATCTACTGGGCCTGCATTACCTTCAGGTGGAACCACCTCAGGAGATGGTGCCCCCCCACGAGCACATACAGACAGAACCCTGTCACCCAAAGTCAGGTCCAGGGTCTGGTGCATAGGGAGTGCCACAGAGATATGGGGGACTTGCTACATCACCTGGAGCCCAGCAGTACACATACACAGGGTGGACATGCTTGCTTCTCATGCACAGCCCACAGCCCAAGCACCTTTATGACCATGTAGATGCTGTCGTGACTGTCCATGGGTGGGGACCTTCATCCCATTGCTTCCATATGGGGACTCAATGGCGTACACATTCCAAACAACACTCCCCATTCACGGTGTTTACACACCACATGTGTCATATACCAGCCTTGTATGCTGTCCTTTCTGTCTTCAGACCCAACCTACATACCACAATTTGCCTACTAGCCTTCACTAACATACACATCCTATCTTCACAAACACATGCGATGTGTTCCCAACATGGGTTACACACCACACATCAAAGTCTACTTTGCACCCATGTACTGCTGTATATATATATGTTGTGTATTAATATGTGAGATGTTCTCTCACACATATCATGGAAGAGGACATGTACTTACATATATATATATATATTTATATATATATATATATATATATATATATATATATATATATATATATATATATATATAATATATATATATATATATATATATATATATATATGTAGAAGAAATATGTTATGTGTGCATGTGTGTGTTTGTATATATATCTATATATATATATATATATATATATATATATATATATACATATATATATATATATGTAGACATACACGTATATCTATGTGTGTGTGGGTGTGTATATCCATATATATATATATATATATATATATATATATATATATATATATATATATATATATATATATATACATATATATGTACATATATGTGTAGATATATATTGTGGGTTGTTTATATACCTATATCTATATGTGTGTCTGTATATCTATAGACCTACATGTCTAATTATATATCAAGCATATATTTATCTATATGTGGGGTACATACAGACATCTGGTCCACACTCTGTAACTCTCCTTCACAGCTTCACTGTTCTGCCTTGCTGCAACACAGACAGGTGTAACATGTGAACACAGACTAACATTAGGGTGAGATATATGGTGACAGATTGCAGGTAAGTCTATTATTCACCTATGGCATTTGTGCATGCTACATTACACATTAACATGACTGTCCTGAAAGTGGTGTACTCTGACACCCATGTGTCTATGATGACGACAGTACTTCCATCACCAGCTATTGCCCACACTAACATACTAAACACAGATATTATGGCTTACATCTTTGTCATTCATTGCTGATCTGCACAGTTGACAGGTATGTCCCACTGCCTATAGGGACAGATGGTATTGTCCAGAACAGTTGTTCAGCAGAACATTATTACAGGAACAACTTCTGATGGCACATATAAATCATTCCACATCATATATCCTATTATTCTATACCACATACTACATTCAGTTACATACATATATGTTTTACATACCTGTTAATTTTTTGACAGCTGTGACAGCTTCTCTCTCTCTCCTCTCTCTCTTTCTCTCTTTCTATCTCTCTCTCTCCCCTAGAGGTATTGAGCTGGTTTGAATAGATTGCAGCATGGCTTTTGTATGTGATGCACATGATCAGGTGTTGGGCTCTGCACCAATCAGTGTGCACCACTTGCTAATTGCATGCAGCCTACTGTCAGGGCCGGTGTTAGCATTTTGGGGGCCCCCAGCAAATGTCAAGTTGGGGGCCCCCTGGCCACTTTCAGTCTAAGTATCACCCTGTCACTGCCACTACTTCTATCCATCTTTTTAGTTCATGCTGCAGGCTTTTAGGAGTAGTACACACAGACTGACCTGTAGCTACAATGATCTTATTACAACAGGCATACATACCACACTATGTTGGCCCATCTCACAAAGGGACATTTACAGTTACTGCCATTTAGGTGTAACAAAGATACATTACAACAACTCTATGTACAGGACAGAACTAATATGCAATGGAAGCCTAGGCACTGGTTACTGTTTCAGCCCCCGCCAAAAAAAAAAAAAAAAAAACAAAACACACACACCCTCCAGAGTTCCCCTCTGTTTTCCCCATGTTGGGCTTCCCACTTATGCACATTACTTTTTTTCTTCCATTTCTCACATTTTACCTTATTTCTTCAGCTTTTTCAAGAAGCCCTAACTTTATATATGCTCTAAAGTGCTTTTTAAGTTTATTTTTTTTCTTTTTACCCAATGATGGCTTGAACAGAAATGATGATTAAGGAAAGAAATTCAGTGTTGCTTATCAGCTTTAGTTTTCCTTCTGTCTTTTCAATATACTTTCTTGACCAAGTCAGCATAGTAATAACCATTTAGGAAATAACTCCATTAAGCCGCTGCCCCAAGAAGCCAGAGCATTTCCCAACCTTTTAATCCAAAAGTGACCTAAACAAAATTGTGAGTAAGAAAAAAGAATTTCAGTCTTTTTTTTCTTTCAATGAAGACATAAGTTGTACCCAAGACTTAAAATTCAAAGCTGACAAAAATAGGAGCTCCAAGTAAATTAAAAAGTCAATTGTGAGGATACACAGATCCTGTATGGGAATGCTGCCTGCATCACTAATCCTCCCAAAAAGACAGTCACTGCCTATGCAACCCTCTGGTGTTAGATTGGGATGAAAGCAGAGGCTCAAATGGCCACAGTCATGTATTTCAAGTGACTGCTGAAATACATATATATATATAGCATGCCTACTAACTCCTCGATCCTAACCCCAAAGGCAACCAGCTGTATATGTGTCTGATGTTTGATTATAAGGAAAGTGAAAATAAATAAAGACTGCAATAATGTATTCTACTTTGCTGCTACCAGGCAGTACACTGCCCCTACAGGAGCTAAAGTAACTTTCTTTGTATACCTCTGAGGTCTGTTAGAAAAGTAAAGGAAATGATGACTGCACAATCCCCAGCACCCACATAACCTATGGTAAATTTCTGTACACAAACATCTGAGCAGGGATGTTTTAGAATGTTTGTGGTTGAGGACAGAGGCTATTATTAGTTTTATCCTAACAGGGTCATATCATATAACTCCATCCATGCTAAAGAGGGCAATCAGAAAATGAAAGCATTTTTCCTCAACCAAAAACAGCGTTTTGGGGTCCCCACAGTCAAGGATGATTAAGGGAGCCCCCTGTATCTATTTATACAGTCTAGGGAGTGGAGGCCACCCGATACCTAGAAGATCTAAGTGTCTGAATGCCTATGACATACATTATGCCTTACTTTTGAAATATAATCACTTGTTAGCTACATTTTTTATTGATACTCAGAAGAATAACGTGTGTGTTCCAGCATTATTGGATGTGTGCATTGATAAAAATCAGTGATATTTTACACACACACACACACACACACACACACACACACACACACACACACACACACACACACATCACAGCAATGTTAATTTTGTACTTATTTCAGCAAGTACATTGTACAACACTAGTACTGCTACACAAGATCAGTGACTGCTGTTTAGCAGTCATCAAACAGCAACAGGGATAAGACAATTTTATTTACCTCAGTAAGTAATAAATTAATACCTATCACTATCCCTGATTTCACAGATATTCCTGATTTTGTCTCATAATTTTACTCTGTCACACTAAATCAAGTAACCAGAGTTTTACACTTATTGTCTAAAAATTGCATGTTGATGCAAATGTGTTATTCTATTAACTTTTTCAAAGTGAATTAGAGTAATATATAAAATGTGTTCCACATTTTGAGACTTTATTATACTATTATTTTTATCACTGAACAGAATTCTTCAGCAAAGACGTTGAGAGTTATAGTATCAGTTGTTCTGCCAGTATGTATAAAAACCCTGAAAAAGAAACCATCCCTGAAGATTAGAAGCATCAGCTCTTCTTAAACTCCACAGTTTGCATTGAGATCGGTCACCCTGGGCTGCTGGTCTCTCTAGTGCTTACTTTGCTTATGTTCATTACAGCTTTGTCCTAACAGGATTGTGTAATTGAAAATTAATAAATTTTTTCTGCTCATTTTTCCCCAACCAACAACAGCTTTTGTGGGGCCCCCACACAGTCAATGAGGATTAAGGGCCCCCCTGCAGCTACAGTTATTGCAGGTACCTAAAGCTGGCTATGTTGTTAATTTTAGTGAAGAGGATGTCCACCAACAGGGCTTAACTAGGCTGGAGCATTATATCACTGGTAAAATATTTACTGAAATTGTAAAGTTTGTTACTTGACAAAATACTGTTACTATAACTAAAGATCTTTGAATTTTGAAGGAGATAAATATGAGTTATTGTTACTTACCTGGTTTGAGTATACAAGCTTGCTGTACTAGCTTTTGTTGGTTTGACAGACATGTTACAAAATATCAAGATAACGTAAGTTGCAGTGGTTGGGGGCCCCCAGAACTAGGGGGCCCCCAGCAACCGCAGGGTTCGCTGGTGCCTAAAACCGGCTATGCCTACTGTGTAGTACTTTGGATAACCACTGTCGTGGCAACCCAGTACTATAAAATACTGACTTGTGGGCATTGTCCCTTAACCTTTCCAGTATGGAGGACATCCTTCCTTTATGTGGGCAGCAGTGTTACATACAGCAGGTAGCAATACCTCTTACAGCAGGACTTGCAGACACAGGCAAACTACACATTTGTATAAGGTTCCAGACCTACAGACAGCATAAGTAGTGTTATGTGCATTGTATATTGCTGGTCTTACAGTGTTTGTGTGTACATAGTAGTTTAGGATGGAATGCAGTCTGTCTGCATAGCTCTCAACTGTGGGCCTATCCACATGATGGCCAGTGGATTGTCTGTTAGGTTTTTTCTGTGTACCACACAGGTCTTGTCCTAGATATATCACTGGCAGTCTGTCTGTTGCATGCTATCAGTACATGGCTACATCCATTTGTACTTCTTCTGATGTCTTATTCCTGCATAAGGGTATGTTGCAATAAACCCTGTGACACCAGTAATTTCCAGGGTGTGTAACAGCAATATTGCAAATATGGCCCTGTATTCCTGCCTCTGTCCTCCACATATATGGCAGGCTTTGTTGTGTTGTGATACAGTAAGGGTTGTTAGGTAATGGCCTATCATTATTTACTACTAGCATTACTGCTATCATCCCAGTCATATCGTGGACTCCCACAAAATATGTTGGCCAGGATCCATACATGTGACAGATACATTGACATTACCAGTACTAATACATTTCCCCCTAGGGCTTGACTACAGGGTGTAATTGGAGGCTGCTGTACTACATCTGTAATTGTTGATTGTTACTTATCTTGAAGACAAATCCTTGGCCTGGACAGCATAGTATGTTATATATCCACATTGCTTGCATCTACTGTTTTGTGCGGGCCTTGCATTCATCACTGATTACATATTTCAGAATTTATGTGCTGTAAGTAATGGCATACATTATTGTTTAGTACACAAATAAAGGTTTTCTGTGTATGCATACCAGTGTGTGATGCCATGTCCCGGGTATATGTTTAATGTAAGTATTCTCATTTGTGGGAATGGTTGCAGCACTACACATTTCACAGGTGCCAGTTACAGGGCTCGTGGCTGAGGGATATACTTTGCACCCAGTACTTCCACACACCTCTTCTACATATGTATGGCTACTAATACCTTTTGTCTATGTATATGTGTATGTACCTATATATATCTCATATATATATCTATATATATATATATATATAGATACCCGAACATATTTGTCAATGTATAGATTTGTGTACATATCTGCACCATTGTAATGTGTACTCCTTCCACATTGTAAATTCCCTATGGTAGAATGACTTTTCTGCATGATATGTTACATATATTGCCCTGCCATTTTTCAGGTGAATTGGATTACTGTTAAAGCTTTGTAACTGTGTTGTAGAGGGTCCTGAAGTCAAGAACTGCATGTGCTGGATATTGGATTGCACAGCATATCCGTTAGGGCTGTGGAGGGGGGTAACATAGCACTAATTACCAGGTATCCTTCATTTGGACCCCCACCCCCATTAACAGTGCTTCTGGTCTGTTATGTTGTAGTGAGTGGTTCAGGATTTTGTTCCCGTGTGGAAATGCTGTACACATTTCTATCTGTGTATATATATATATATATATATATATATATATATATATATATATGTGTGTGTGTACATGCATATGAACATATTTATCTATCTATATACAATTGATGTTATATGATTATTTGTGAGCCATATATATATATATATATATATATATATATATATATATATATGGTTCCCTATCAGAAGCCTGAAACACTATAAGCCTGAAAATCAAAATCCTGAAACCAAAAGCCTGAAAATTCAAAATCCCGAAAACCCAAAATCCTGAAACTCAAAATCCTGAAAACACAAAATGGACATACTGACGTCATTGTGGCTTTGCTATTGTTAGCCCTGTGGTGTTAGGTCATGCGTTGGGTTCAGGTAAGTGTGCGGTTGGTTTTATGTTAGGGTTAGGGGCGGTTTAAGTGAGTTAGGGTTAGAGCGCAGGCTAGGCATGTATGCAATAGTGACAAATATTGGGGTTAGGGGCGGTTTAAGTGAGTTAGGGTTAGGGCGCGGGTCAGGTGAGTGTGCGATAGTGACGGACCTTAGGGTTAGGGTTAGGGTCAGGGTCAGTTGGTAGATATTAGTGTCTTTATAGTGACATATTAGCATTATTTGTGTTTTCAGGATTTTGAGTTTCAGGATTTTGGGTTTTTGGGATTTTGAATTTTCAGGCTTTTGGTTTCAGGATTTTGATTTTCAGGCTTATAGTGTTTCAGGCTTCTGATAGGGAACTATATATATATATATATATATATATATATATATATATATATATATATATATATATATATATATATATATATATATATATATATATACAAACACACACACACATATATATATATATATATATATATATATATATATATATATATATATATATATATATATATATATATACAGCTGACAGATATATATCTGTCCATATGTCCCTGCATGTTCGGCTCATAATTTTGGCCTGTACCTCATTCTCTAGGCAATTGACATGGATGATCTCAGGACTGAAGTCAGTAACTAGTGCTGACACTTTTGTGTTTCAGACTTCATCTCCTTCAAAATATGTGTTCTAATACATATAACTTTTAACTAGCAAAGTTTTAAGTGCATAAGAGCGGTATTTAACATATATCCCTATTTGTACCCACATTTTGGCACACTTTGCCCAGACTTCTTGCATTAAGAGGTTGTGTGGTATGATATTACTAAATTTCCTGTACTACTGAATGTTTGTGCTGGATGATATGTTTGTGAAAACATCACAGTTATGTATATCTGCCAAGGCTTAATGGTTAGTCATTTTGTGTATGGTGTGCAGGATTCTGGGTTCGTTCCTTTCAGAGGCTGCTTATTTTGTTGCTGGGCAGAACATGGGCCATTAGATACAGAGTGATTAAGGCACTTTAAAGCAGTTGTAAGCAGGTTTGCAGGAAGCTAAGCACTGCTAACTTCTGGTCGCAGTTTCTTACACCCAGTTAGCTTCTAAATTGCTTAACCTGTATAGGCAGTGCTTACCCCCGCACAAACAGGCTTAAACCCACTTACTGCTGCTTAAAAGTGCTTATTCCCACTTACCCTCATGCTATTATCTTTTAAAGAAAAGAAAAAGGGGTTGATAGGAAAGTGGTGAAAAAAGGGGCACAAAGAGAGAAAGACAGTAGGGAAGATAGCCAGGGATGTGCAGGAATGGTGTAGGGAAGGTCCATAGCTGCCCATTTCTTCTACAGCAACAGCTGTGCATATACACTGAATTTGGAGGTAGGTGTGAACACTCAAACCCCTGGGTGGGGGTGAGGACAACAATAATAAGTTGTGATGCCAATTAGACAGGATTTGATGTGTCCAGTGTACATGTGTGTGAAATGGACAGCTATGTATGGGGTGGGATTTTTTTGTGGGAACAGATTGTCCTTTTTTTTCTTTTTCAGGTGAGAGTGAGATGTTGGGGAGGGGTAGGGTAGGTTAACAGACAAGACAAACAAGATGTATACAGGGGCAGTATATGACACATGTGGGGGGGGTAAACACCTTGGACGGGGAGGGGAGTTTGGATATCACAAGCCCATGAGCCCCCAAATGGAAACAGTGGGACTGAGGTCCCCACCCATGTGCAGTCACCACTGCACCTTCTCATTTTTCTTCTTCTTCTTTTTCTTTCAGCTGTTCCCATTAGGGGTCGCCACAGCAGATCAACTGCTTCCATTTCTTCCTGTCCTCTGCATATTGCTCTGTCACACCAACCACCTACATGTCCTCTCTCGCCACATCCATAAACCTTATCTTAGGCCTCCCTCTTTTCCTCTTACTTGGCAGCTTCATCCTTAGCATCTTTTTCCCAATATACTCTGCATCCCTCCTCAGCACATGTCCAAACCAATGTAATCTTGCCTCTCTGGCTTTGTCTCCAAACCTTCCAACCTGGGCTGACCCTCTAATATACTTATTCCTAATCCTGTCCATCCTCGTCACACCCAGTGCAAATCTTAACATCTTCAACTCTGCCACTTCAAGCTCTGACTCCTGCCTTTTTGTCAGTGCCACTGTCTCCAACCCATATAACATAGCTGGTCTCACTACCCTTCATGGCCCCAAAGTTGGCTGTGCTGGTGGCTGGGTAGGAGGGGCAGGCTCACCCTCTAATTGTGCCACGAGGCCCTCAAGCTGGTGTAGCTGGTCCTGAAACTCCCTGTTGAGCTCTCTATGCACCATGGCCTGGACCTGACTGCAGGTGACAGGTACCTCTCTGCCCCCGCTCCCGGGGGGGGGGGCTGAGCCCCATCCACTGCGGCAGTTCCACCTGAAGGTGGTGCAGGGCCAATGGAGTAGGAGGCCTCAGGCAGGGCCCCAGATGTTCTGTTGCCCAGTGCAATGGCCAGCTGAGGTGGGACAGGTGGGTCCGCTGGGACCGGCTTTCCCATATGAACTATCGTGTTGCAGTTTTCAGTAAGATATCAGTTATTAATAGTCAACAGCATTCAGGATTAGTTATAACAGCATGCATAGGTATTCCTATTAACCCAAGACACCAGTTTACAACAGTTGTAGATCAAGCAGAACACATGCATATATGGGACAACAGTGGCCATTACAACAGCATGCAGGTTTCATTGATGTCAACAGGCCACCAATATGGGAGTATTTTAACATGACACATGCATAGAACCAAATGTAAATATTTATAAACCAATAGGACATATGTCCCAACAAATGTTTTTAGTCTACACATACCCATTGAAGTGTGTATTAAGGTTATTGTTGCACATATGGAGGGGGGGGTGAGAGAGAGAGGCCAATTGCCAACTAATATATCCCTGTAGTTTTCACAATTTTCTTAGTCACTGCAGTAATCTGTCCCTTACATGTATTATTACACTACCCAATGTCTTTGCTTTGTACAATGGTATGTTTGTAGATTAGTATATGCGTGTACTGTGTTTGACTTATAGTCACAGATCTTACCTGTTATACCTGTTGAGAAATTCTTTGTTAACACTACCTGACAATTTCTACACATACTCCCAAATTCCATGCTTGTAGACAAGTATATACATTATCTGAGTTGTACTTACAGTCTACACCGCTTACCTGTTATACCTGTTGAGGAAATCATTGTTAACATTACCTAATCATTTCTACACATACCCCCAGATTCCATGCTTATAGACAGGTATATATGTGTCCTGTGTTGTACCTACAGTCTACACCTCTTACCTGTTACAGCTGTGGAGAAAAACGTTAACACTACCTGACAAATACTGCACATACTCCAAGATTCCATGTTGACATTATACACATGCCTAACGATCCATTATTGCACACACTCTGGTCAAGGCTTGACAGGAAGCAGGTATTAATGTGACATATTTTGGAATAGCTGTCATACACTTTGGGTGAGATGCTACAATGACAGGTTGATTTCCATATACATTCTCTTTTTATGTTCAGGTCTGACTATCCATTATATGTCAGTATAAGCTGCCTACATTTCTTAGATCATCACACTGATTTGTCAGGGGAACAGGTTACTGGGCAACAGATTTGGGCCATTTATCTGGACATGCTGGACAGATCAGAACAGTTGAGGGGTATGACTATGCATACAGCTTACTACCTGAACATTCTGCCACAGTCTATACAGTTGTTGAGTCTAATTATGCATACAGCTTTCTATCTGAACTTTCTCGCAAAATCTGTACAGTTGTGGGGTGTGATTATACATACAACTTGCTACCACTCCCAGGAATAGAACCCCTGCTTTGTGTGGTAAAATTATTACAGTTGTCATCACAGTACACTGTGCTATCAGGGAATTGGTATAAAGCATTCCAATGGTTTATTTCTAAGTCTCCCTCAGTTGTTTTATATGACTGACCTCTTAGGACTTCCAACATTGTTATACTGACCTTCCTACACATTTTCCCATTGTTCAATAGTGTGGGTAACACTGCTTAATACAACAGTACTATTTATAGAATGCAACACTACAACAACATATATAAGCAGGATGTACACGAGCACTCCTGGGGTTATACTTTTATTCACAAGATATTACACCTTCATTTCCACACAACCTATATGACAGTCTTCCTGCTATATTGTCTGGTTTATTCAGTACATCCCATACACAATACATTTTATACTGGTACAACACTTTACAGAACCGTTATATTTATTCATTATGACAGTACATGCAGAAATATTACTAACCTGCCTCGCAACACAGTCTTTGCAGCCTAGCAGCATGGGTTTGCTGGTTTGCAGCCCGCTCATCTGCAGCTGTCAGGGAAATACAGTGATATTTAGCCATTACCTATCCATACTATACACAAGCTAGGCAATCATTATCTATGTAGTAGAATAGGTACTTACTCAGTGCTGGGGCATCAGCCATCTGCCTTGCTTCTTGGATCCACTGGTGCAAGAGATCACCCCTCCCCTACTTCAAGTCAGCATGGTGATGCCTGACCTGCTCACCAGTCCAGAGATGTCAGTGGCACTGGTGAGGTCACAGGCGAGACTGTCCCAGGCCTCCACTTTATACTGCAAGCCCTGGTACTGGCCCTGCTGTAGTCTATCCTCATGGTGTTTTACCAGGAGCCATACCATGTATCTGGACTCCTGGGTGCCCCAGCACTGTGCTCTAAATCGAGTGTCTTCCCCAACTCTAGCCATTCTGCCTACAGTAGGGAGCTGCAACCAATTATGAGAATTATTGGTGCCTGTGGGGTTTAAATACACCCAATTTCACACACTTTCCCATGATTGGATGGTTTTGAAAAGGCTAAGCTATGGGCACACCTGCTTAACTAATGTTGGCATTGCTTAAAGGGGCACACCACTGGGCAGATTGACTTAGCCGGCCTACACATTGCTTACCCTAACTAAGCTGAGCTGTGCAATGCTTAGCGCTACTTAATATTTCATTTGCATTATATTTTCCTTTTGGCATTGCTGTATTATTTATTACATATTATATATGTGTCTGGTATCCGTGATTCATGTGTACATATACTGTATGGGATCCTGGTGACTTCCACACTTTATTACTATAATACCTCACATCTGGCCTTCCTGCAGTACTCCAGTTCACATATTTATGTTATGTAGCAGGTTATACAACAGCACACTGTACATAGATTCCTTTCACATGTTCAGTTTGATTTTCCTATGGTGAGGATTTGTTTGGTGAAACCTCAATCTTATGTATTGCTATGCTGGCTTACTGGTTAACTACTGTGACTGTAGTGTACAGGGTCTTGGGTTCAAAACTTGCAGAGGCTGTTTATTTTGTTGCTGGGCAGAACATGGGCCATTGGATACATTGTGGTTAAGGCACTTTAAAGCAGTTGTAAGCAGGTATGCAAGGGTTTGTGCGGAGCTCAGCAGTGCTTACTTCCGGTTACAGTTTCTTACACTCAGTTAGCTTTTACTCTGCTTAATCTGTGCAGGCAATGCTTACTGCCATTCAAATGCACTTAAACATGCTTACTAGTGCTTATATATGCTCACTACTGCTTATTTTTTGCTTAAGCATGCTTACTAGTGCCTTATTTATTATAACACTGACACTTCACATGTGCATTTAATGCAGTACTCCAGTTCACATTTAAATGCTATTTCATAGGTTATACTGCAAAAAATGTTCATATACAGATTTCACATGGAAAATGGAATGTGCTGCAGTGGGACTCTAACTGGGAATGCCTGCTTGTAATGTGACTGTTCTGCCCACTACACTATTGCTATACTGATTCATTTGCATATATCTTCCCTGTTATCCTCTTCAGCCACTTAAGCTGCATTAAACATAGCTAAGCGATGGGCAAACCTGTGCACCTATGGTTAGCTTTCATCGGGTTTTTTTTTAATTAAAGGGTTTCTTCTTTTAATTTATATGTCCTGTTGCTGTTGTACACATGGGGGACTGTTGGTGGGGATATGAGGACACCTATGAGTGATCTCGCTCATTTCTTAACAGCTTCTGCTGTTCTACATTGCAGGGGCATGTTTATTCTGAGAGCTTTGTGCTCAGACACACCCCCTGCACTCATACATGCTCTGTGTAAGCCTAGGAGCTTGTGCAGAGTTCTTTCATTTTTATGCATGGCGTGCTGCCGTCCTGCTCCTACACGGGTGCTTCTGTGCTGGACTAAGTTAGTCCTGCATGGAAGATTAGTGAATCCGGCGGTCAGAGTGCAACATAGCACTAGAAATAAATATGGGAATAACTTATTGTTTTACACAAACATAATTTTATGACATAAAAAGTTAGCTCCTCTATAACACTAGTCAGAAAATTATTTTAACTGGTCAAAAGCTAAACCATATAAAACTATAGAATAGGAACCATACAACCTGTCCAAAGTATGGCTAGCTAATATGCATACTTATGCAGACTTGCATATTTCTGCCAAAACATTTTGTGAAATATGCTACTTGCAACTTGAATTTTATTTATAAATGTGTCATTCTTTATTAATTTGAATTTGACAACCTTCTCATCCTTAAGGGTTAAGGGCTGAGGGACTGAGATGGTCAGATATACATCTGTGCTGTAGAACAGGGAGATAACCTGATATCATGGATAATTTTGAGTTGTGATTTTTACTTTGCCAATAAATATCCTTCCACATAAAATACATTAATGTGTCAATGATGTATAGCACTTTGCAGTGGTCTATTAACAGCAGCTATGTGTTAAATGATAGTGTTCTACTCTCTGAAGAATGAATGTTTACAGTTGTGGTTTTCTTTTGTGACCATTGGGCTGACATACATTCATGCTTGCAATTTTATTTTCATAAATACACAGCACGTTATACTTTTTTGTAAAGCAAAAGCCTAGATATCTATTAGTACATCATCCCTGCACATGCATACCTCAAATTCCTTTTCCTGCTTTCCCACAATTTAATTTCATGAAAGTTAAATTAGTTAAACAGCTAGGTATTTGTTTGCGTCTTTCGGCTTTTTCCCCGGTTAGAGGTCGCCACAGCGGAACTCCGGTCCACTAATGATTGGCAGTAGAGTTTTATGTGCTGGCTTGCCGGGCCTAACGCACAACCTTCAATGAAGGAATGCCCGTTCACGCATGTCGCCACACAGAAGACGCTCTAACTGAGGATCAAACGGGCAATGTCTAACTGTGAGGCGACAACGCTACCACAGCACCACCACCGCAGTATAGTTTAACAGCTAGGTATCTGGAACAGAATATGGGCATAGCTTAGGATTGCAGGTTTGAATCTCAGGTTCTCCAATCTGTATTCAATTCTGTTCCATAAGGTGTATGGTGATTTTGTGATGTTCTTCAAGTTAATATTTAGAGAACCAAAAGTGAACAATGTACATCACTGTTATTTTATGACTGCATCAGTCTTACATGCTATTTATGTTTTTTACAGGTGAGGAGGACCCTAGTCATAATCTTACCATGCGCATTGAGCTGATGCTCATGCTGGAGGAGCAGTGCAGGGAGAGAGGTATGCTGATTTCTTTGTCTGTTTCTGTAAATAAAATTGATATGATCATTGTTACAGGCTTGTATTTTTGACATTACCATGCATACTATTTATAATACAAGTATACTCATCATGCATCATTAAGGTAAGTGCAATACTCAGACAATACCTGTGTTTACAGGTATGCATTACCTAAAACTATGCTTACATATTTAGTAGCAAGCCATATTTGCTAAAGATAAGCTTTGAAGTGTAAACCACAACCTAAATGACAGTAATTTATTTATAACTGTCACAGTGCTTTTTATATTCATGTTTTGTGTACAAGCTAATAATGCTTTGCCTGCTGTTTGTAATACATGTATTAGTGTAATTTTATGTATGGTTGTGGTTTTCAGTGACTGATCTGTTGTGTGTAACCTGTCTACTCACCTACTGAATGGGTATCTGCTGTGTTAGTGTTCAAATTGTTGCTGGCAGACTTTCTGGCATGCCCTTAAGTATTGCATGTGCCTACAACACCTTGGACGGTTTGCTTAAAAATACCAGTATCATGTGTTTAGGGATACCTGTGCACATATGCATTCATTTCCAGCATTTCTAATTGTCTACAACATAATCAGCAAGCAGCAACATGTGGTTTGCATTTAGCAGGATAGTGATTGCGAATAAATGCATCTACAGCACTCATAAGTTTGTAGACAGATAATACTATTTGTACAGCATGCACTAGATTTTCATGTGTCACAGGGTGTCACTGTGTTTAGGATTTCATATTATTACTAGTGTGTTGTGTTGTACTGTGTTGCATTCTAAAAACTGATGTGGGGCTTATCAATGTCTATATTGCCCAGCTCAGCTGTTTTGCATATGGATTTTATTTTCCCACTGGTTTGTCATCTCACTATATCTTCATTATAATAATATGTCAATTGATGGTGGTTTATAAACATGTGGAATACATTTGACATTCACACACCAACATAAATGTGCAGGGCACACATGCAATAGATGAAACATGGAAGTAATGATATTCTCTGACAGTCAGCTGAAAAATTTACTGAGACATACATCAGTATTAAAAAGTGGAGGTGTCACTACTACTGTTATATTGTCATTTCTCAAGTGTTGATTTGCAAGGTAGACTCGTGAGTGTTAGATGACACAGTGTTATGGCATGCTGCTCTTCAAATGTCAGGATATGTAAGTGTGCTGGCTTTACGTATGCTTAAAATGCAAAATGCTGACTGACAAACAAGTGTTCAGGTTATGTCATGATTTCCACTGGTAAGCTGTGTTATGCATGCCATGGTATGGCCTTGAGTAAGCTTCTGACATTATGTGATACAGTGGCCCTGACATGTTCTAGTAATGAAAACATCCATGACTATAGGCAATGGGACAAAGGAATGGTTTTGTATGCATAAGGAGCCATCCGCTAGTAGCAAATATGTTAATTATAATTGCCCTACATAGCATTTTTTGGCCATTTCATCTGAGAATATTTTTTAATGAAACCTGCAATGTATGCTGATATACCTTTATTCTCATATGCAGTCATCACATGCCAGTGGAATGTTACTTAATGCCTGCTAAACTGCAGATGTGCTCATCAGTTTCAGTTTAATGTCAGCTTTGATTTTTTTCAAAAGAATGTACAGACTGATATACATTTGCTTTTCATTATGGTTTTGCTATTGACATACATCACATATGGTGGTACACTTGACTATAGCCATTACATATTCTAAAGGTTCATAATGACTGCTTTCTGCCTGTTCATTGTGCCACAGTCAGTATGTTATATAGTCATGAAGTATCTGGTATGCATATGTAATTGCTGTCCTGTGTTGTGATTCACCTTAACAGAGCCTTGGATCTATGGACACTCAACCATCAGATGATGGCAATAAGCGCATGCCAGACCACTGCCATTGCCCTCCAATGAAAATGATGACCATAACAAAGATGAGGATGAAAATAAGGAAAATGGACCTGCTTGTACCATCATCCCAGCTGCACCCTGGAGGAGATGCCACCAGGCACCCCAACATGATGATTATCAGAAGCAAATCTGGGAGGTGGTAAATGATGGGTTTTGTGCACAGATGAAGAAAATGGGGAATTTATTCTAAGAAATGGCATGTGCTATGTGCATCTCATTTAGGGAGATAGCCCAAAAGAACATTTGTGATGCTCCATCAGTGTGGTCCCTCAGCTCCATGATTATAGTCTGATCCATTTGTGTAATGCTGCCACCATGGTGTTTGCTATTATCAGTCATTGGGCTGTATATGTTCACTTGTGAAGTACAATGCAAGTGTCATGTGACATTTATCATTATGTGTCATGTAAATGATACACATTACCACATTAGACTTTCATTCAACAATCAACTATTCATGAGTTTCAGCAGTTACATGCAGCTACTGCTGCAACAATTCCACTGTAAACATGTGTGTTACTGATAGCAGCTCACAAACAACATGCTGCCCATATTCCATCAATACTACATTAGTATGGGTATTATTTGTGGATTGATATGTCATATATGTGCAACAGAAGGACATTTCCTTGCCCTTATGTTTTAGATGATAGTTGTTATGCTATCCCTGATAGTTGTTATGCTATCCCACTGGCATTGTGGCATAGTACATATAATATATAGCTAGATAGGGGGTTGCAACTCAGTACTGGCAAGTGTGTGTGTGTGTGTGTGTGTGTGTGTGTGTGTGTGTGTGTGTGTGTGTGTGTGTGTGTGTGTGTGTGTGTGTGTGTGTGTGTCATCACTATCCTGTGTGGGTGTTGGTGTGATTGTGTAAATAACAAGATCCATTGCAGGGTGTATTTTGCTCCATTTTCAGATTGAGGACCCATATGTCCCAATGTCACATTACAAGGCCAACAGTTGTCAAACACCATAGCGATTGTTGTAGACAATACACAGCCATGCATTAATATATACTCAACCATTATAATACCCAGAGACTTCTCTCTACCCACAGATCATACACAAACATGCTTGGCTCTTTCTCTCTTTCTTTCTTTCTTTCTTTCTTTGATTCTTTCTTTCTTTCTTTCTTTCTTTCTTTCTTTCTTTCTTTCTTTCTTTCTTTCTTTCTTTCTTTCTTTCCTTCTGTCTCTCTCTCTCTCTCTGGTAGATGTGGGAAAATGCATCTGTTTTGCATAAGCAGCAGCTTGACTTTGATAGGTAATGCTCCTGATCAGCCGATGGCCTGTGCATGAATTGGAGTCCTCCACTTGCTAATTGCATGTGGAACACCTGTAGTATCATTCCTGTAGAAAATTGCATGGAAACAGACTCCTATAAGTAAGTAGTGCAAGTGGGTGTTGGCCCTTCTCCCTCACTGTGAGCAGGACTTAGTGTGGG